>NC_059503.1:13030303-13333333 GCF_914767665.1 Harmonia axyridis
ATTCTTTTCTTAGGTCTTGAAAGACTGTTAATTACTTCTGCAACCCCTTTAAAATCATCGAGTTTCCATTCTGTTCTGCAATTCTCCAATCTAATCATTTCTCGTAACTCTTTGATTGTGAAAGCAGCTTGTAGAGGTCCTCTTCTTCCAATCAGATGGACAGTTTTAATTTTAGACTCAGATAAAGCCTCCAATGAATGTTGTGTGATATCTGTTTTCTGAAAGAAAATCAATATTCACCTCATGATGTGTGAAAATATGCCTCACTGCCCTCAGGAGTAACATAAACCAAGTCAATTTTTCACGTAAAGTAGAAGATTTCTCAAAAAGACACATATTTTATATGAACTTATCCCTTGCCTTTCATAGATGAAGAATGCCTTTTTTTCTTATATGTTGATATGTGTATAATCAATTGATTATTTTGAGTTATCTATGAGTAGAATATAAACTTGTACTAATTTACTACTACCATTCATTATTACATGCAACCAAAGATAACTAGATTTAATGTGCTTAATCTCAAAAAGAGATTCTAACTTGTTAGTACAAATTTATATGATCTCAAGAAATAATCTGAATACCTTAAGTTCATCTACTGGTGTTAGTAATATTCTGGCAACATCAATAGCTACATTTCCTTGACCAAAAATAACTGCCTCACTGGTATTAAGATCAATAGGAATATTTTTATCCCAAGGAACACCATTATACCAGCCTACAATTCTTCGTGCGGATAAAATATTATGGAAGTTTTCTCCGGGTATTCCGAGATTTCGGCTCTTCTCTGCACCATAGGCCTGAAAGTAAAATGATCAATATTATTGCTAACCTGCAATCACCGATTCTCGCACCAAGATGACAATATGGTAGGCCTTTTTCAGGTCTCCGATGCTAATATTTTGACCAAGGGAAACATTTCCCAAAAACCGTACACTAGGATGTTCAGCAATTTTTGTGAATGTATTCTCAACGTTTTTCACTTCAGGGTGATCTGGGGCAACGCCAAATCTACATAAATTATCAGTATTAACAAGAAAACCAAATCCATAATGTGGCTATGGTATTTACATTTCATTCACCTTACTAGACCAAATGGAACAGGTAATCTCTCGTAAATATCAATTTCACATTTCTTGAGTTTCTTTAACAGTAATTGTGCAGCATAAAATCCAGCAGGGCCAGATCCGACTACTGATATTTTGGGAAAAGGATTCATTTGTCTTGTTGGAAAAACAAAAAACAGTTACATTCAAACTGACACATATATGTTAGGTTGGAATAGTTAACTTATTTGTCAAAGTGAATTCTAAAAACTGTACTTATGAATTATGAACTACCTCCTCTAGAGAAAATTCCATATTTCCTACTACGATAAGTTCTTATTGTGAAAAATATTTCATACTTATCAATAACAAAATAACTGATAATTTTCATATTATATGGATCGAATAGCAGTACTAGAATAATTTCCCCTTTTTTAACACATATTAGGTCAAAAAGATCTTGCTGTTGGTATCAATCAGAGGAAGTTACAGGATGAATCGTCTGTGAAAAAATTAAAATGGTTAACAGAACTCAATCATAAATTTTCCCATGAATGCTTAAATTAAACTATGTAGGCATATCAAATAGATTCATAATAATTAGATTTTGAAATGGCACAACCTGAGGAAAATATTGAAACACAAGACGAAGCTAACAATCTTCTACAAAATGGTATTTTAGTGGAAACAGACTCTGGGTAAGTCCTTATCCATCATTTGATATCGAGATAATATTAAGTTTTTTTTGTTTCAGATTATTATGTGTTCCATTGAATGAAGCTTTACTGACAGATTTGAATTTATCAGTTGAAGAACTACATGATGTTGCTTCTCAGTTAATTTTACAAGAAGATAATAAGTTAACTGGAACTAACTATCGAGAAAGAATACACTTAAGGACTTTCAATTTTAATTTCGACAGTGATGGCTTTTCAAGTGAATGTAGTGATATCAGCAGTTGTTCCACTCCTAATACACAGCCAATTTTTACCCTCACTTCAGTAGCAAATGATACAAAATTAGCTTTGAAGCAGAATATTCATAGAACTGAAGAGGACACTGATAATAATTATAAATCAGTAACCGTGATTCCCAGTATTCTATCTCATAAATCAGTTACCAAGGATACCAAAATTTCAAAACTTGAAGCAAATATAGTTCCAGCACACTCTTCATCTGATATAAGTGCAAACTCTAATGTATCTGATTCTGACACAAGTGTAGCTAATTTCCCTAGTCCATCATTGATTGTCCCTTTCAATAAGAACAAAAATATTTCTCTTACCAATAATGAAATTAAAGCTGGATCCCCTCCTAAGAGGAGGGGAGGTTGGCCAAAAGGGAGGAAGAGGAAACCAGAGCTTTTGAATCTACCTCCTAAAGCACCAGCAACTGGATATAATTTATATCTTAATGAACAAAGGAAATTATACAAAGATAGTACACTGGCCTTTCACGAAATAACCAAAATAATTGGTAACAAATGGTCAAGTTTAACTCTTGAAGAAAAAAAACCATATCTTGCAAAAGCTGAAGAAGATAAGAAAAGATATCGTGAAGAGCTTCATAAATATAGGCAGTCAGATGCTTACAGAGCTTATTTGAATAAAAAAAGGAAGAATAGATTACAAAATAACATACTTTCAGAAAGTGATATGGATGCAACTGATGAAGTAGATGTAAGTTATTCTTAAGTTTGAAGCATTATGCAAATTATTTTTGTTAGTAAATTAAATTTTTATCGAAAATAAATACTCTTTTAGGAGGAAGATAATGAGGAACTATATTGCCGTACCTGTGATCAATGGTTTCATAACCTGCATAATAAAAGAGAACATTTGCAAGGAAGACAGCATACTCAATCAGTTGCTGGGGATATGAAAAAGGAACTGGGTACTGCAATTAGTTGTACTTCTCAAAGTGGTGAACAGAGTACTGGACAGAGTAAAAAGATTGAGCAGGAAAGTGGTTCTGTCAATGATTCTATAAGTCAGCTTCTAACTATAGTGTCAAGTAAGTTTTTTAATCTTTTGGAGTTAAAAATCTCAGTTTTTTGTTTTTAGAAAGGGAAATAGAGATCAAATCTCTTAAGTGCCGTCTTGAAGAGTCAAGGCTATCACAAGAAGCAATATGGCAACAGTTGTGTTCCCTCACAGAGCGTGAATCAAAACTCAGAAAAGATCTCCAGGTTTTGGAGAATAAGGAAAAAGATATTAAAAATCAAATTGTGGAATTGTGGAAAGTGCCAAGTTTATTTCTTGTCAATGACGTAACTGCAGCTGTGACTGAAGAATACAGTGAAGAGAATTGAATATTTTTTTATTGTTTAATTTTTTCAACAAAATTGATACAGTATTTATGAATTGTTGGTTTTGTGTAATAAAATATTTATATTGAGACATTCATTTACTGATCAATAAAATTTTTGTTTATTATTTACCTAAATCGGACATTCAATTTGAATAGTTCATAAATTTTCCAATTTGAGTTTAAGAGTTCAAAGAAATATTAAAATAAAAGTATAAAACTATTTTTAAATCTATAAGATCAGTATAAAACTATATATCTATAGATGTGTGTTTTCATCCTTATTGTTCTCAAAAAAATACTGATCAATAAAATTTCTGTTTATTATTTACCTAAATGGGACATTCAATTTGAATAGTTCATAAATTTTCCAATTTGAGTATAAGAGTTCGAAAAAATCTTAAAATAAAAGTATGAAACTATTTTTAAATCTATAAAATCAGTGTAAAACTATTTTTTAAATCTATGGATGTGTGTTTTCATCCTTATTGTTCTCAAAAAAATATTGCCTTTTCTAAGAGGGTAGATGAGTCAGAGAGCTATCATATGAATTATATATTCTCATAAACAGAATGTTTATTAAAACCATTTTTTTTATTACGTATGTTCAAAACTCCTAACTAAATTTTTTTATTGACCAGTTCTCTTGAATTTCAAATTCACAGTGATTAGTCAATCAGTAGATTTCTTCATCTTGTTTACAGACGTTCGACCGGTAATACAGAATACTGCCATCGTGGCGAAATGTAGTAATTGGAAATGGAAATTCAAAAAGATGCCGAATAACTATAAAAAAGGGTAATAAAATCATCTAATGCACCAACGGTATAATGGCAATCATAAATACTCTAAATTTAGATGAAAAATATATGTCTGTTCTTAGTTGTTAGAGATAAACATAAAAACCAAACAATATTTAACTATTAAATTTTCATCTTCAAAGAAATGTTAATTATCGAGGTTGGTAACCTTCCATATGGCAAATTCTTTTTATAATGACATTGTTGTTTCTTGTAACGTAATGAGATTGCTTAGATATTAGGGAGTGTTATGAATTTCAAAGAAAAATGAAAAATATATAATCCCATCATGAGTTCTATTTTTTACCTGATGGGCTACGAAACAAGCAAATTAGATGTTTCTATGCAGTTTCTGGAATAAATCACCTAAGGAAAATATATTCGAAGTAAGTTATTATATGCATCTATTTTAATTATTCATTTCATTTCAAATTAAAAAAAAAATTTGAATTGAAAAAGTTAGGTCAAAATAGTAATTTACGTAACAAGTCCGGAAAAAAGGGTTTTTTTGGACGAATAGGCAAAATTCCAGGACGAGCGTAAGCGAGTCCTGGAAGTCTGTGAGTCCAAAAAAACCATTTTCGGGCGTGTTGCGTACAATATTTTTTCGGCAACCATGTAAAATAACACTATCGCTGCTGCTGTCCATATTTTATTGCGATTGCGATCAAAAAACATGCAAATTTTTGACAACTAATTTCATATGAACTGTCAGCCGTTATCTCGGTTACTATGGATTCTATGATTCTTTTCCGGCCTAGTCCGGGAAGTACGTACTTTCCGGACTAGGCCGGGAAATGCTACTTTCTCAGAGAAAAAGCGTCCGGGAAGTGAGCAAAAAAAAGCAAAATTTTTCAATTTAAAATTTTGTTGTTGTTGCTTACACCTTTTTTATTTCTTCTAATCAACATGGGGGAAAAGTCCCCAATAAGCCCTTCCTCTCGTTACGCCTATGCTCGTGTAGTTGTAAAATCATGACACCATCAGTAGCAGATCCAGGATTTCTTCAAGGGCGGGGGTGTTGATGCGCACAGTACCGAATTCACATGAATGTGTGTTATGAGCAAAATATAAAATTACTGAAAAAACGTATCAGAATTTTTCGAATATTTCAATCAGAAACCAAGCTATAGCGAAATATTCAAAACAGTCATTTTTCAGAAACGCCTTATAATCCGAGAACGAATCAAGATATCTATGATCTGCTTTCTGATATATTATTATTTCGAAAATCTAGATCGGTGCTTGTTGAAGCTACTTTCTCTAAGTCTTATGTACCTAGTTCTCGAGATGCTTTCATAAATGAGTATCGAGTTTGGGATACCCTGTACTCAATTAGTGTATTAAATTGAATTGTCTTTTCTAAAATACCTAAACATAATTTTAAATCGTTAACGATGACGCAAACTGCAATTCGATCATTTATAGGTATACGTAGTTTTGGATAAATTCCATAAATGCTTGGAATCTTTTCCCTATTCAAAATGAATAGGGCGTATTGACCTTTGTACGGCCATTATACGACATATTTACATAAAAATGAAATTTTTCAAGAATTGTCAAGATAATCGTAAACTTAAATCTACGGAATAGAGGTGACATTTTTCAGCGTATGCTCTTATTGCTACTAGTTACTATAAATATTTTGATATGATAGAAATTACCTCAACAACCTGCCAAAGAATATTAGAATAATTCAAATGTTGAAACAAGTCGTATTGTCGCTTATCGATCAAAAGCAAACATGTTTTCTCTATCTGATGATGATTATGACTTATAGTTATTACCAATATTTAATTTTTAATTATCTGTTTCGATTACCATAATTGTTTTGGTGTCTAAATTGTAAGTAAACATAATTCATCTGAAGATGTCAACCAAGTACCTAGTAGATGAAACAATAACTGTGTCGAATGAATTTTGCGAAAATTAAGTTGCTTTTTGAATCGATATAACATAAGTGTCGTATTTTTTATAAATTTATCGATTTGTTAAGTGAATATATCAATCAGAAAATATATAAAAATAGGAGCCCAAAAATTTCCTGAAATTCCTGAAATAGTTCATCGAAAGATAAAGTAGAAGGTGTGGCCTTTGGTCTGCATTTCAACAATGGATCCCCACCCAAAAAAAGTTCGACTGCGCCCATGGAAATAACTTCACCACGTGGTGATTTTGCAAACCACCCCTATACCTGAAGTCACTGGTCAGATTCTTTCTTTTGAACGAAACCATCATACTGGTAACAGTGCTGTGCTGTATTTTACAAGAATTATTTTAAGTTGAATTTTTTCTGTTACACCTACCTAAAAATGAGTTTTGAAATGTGCAGCCTCCTGAGCTATCCCTGTTTGAAAGTGCGAGACTGGTTTTTGATAATATGCAGGATTTGTAAGAAAAAAATTTATTTATTTTTTTTAAATTCGTACATAATTTATTTATTTTTAAATTAATCAAGTGGTGCAAAAATGATCAATAAGAAGTAGTGTGAGACCCGATTTATCAGTAAAAGAGTCTAAACCGAATTTTGAATTATCATTAAGAGGTTGCCATTTTTGAATTTTGAGTTTAAAAGACGCTTTGTTGTACTTTTATTTTAATTGTTCTAATATTTACATTGTTTAGACTGAAATTTTACAATTTTTTCGAGAAAGTTATTTCAGAATTGGTTTTGGCAACTGAAACAAACTCCAATGCTGAAATTTCTTTGTTATTTTGTTTCGATTTCTGATTTTTAATTATAGAGTTGAGTCAAGTTATGCTGTTTCAATAGTTGAGTAAATAAGGGATATTATATATTGGCTGGATCTACAACAATCGTTAACTTTTTAGCTGCCTTCTAGCCAAGGTGAACAAAAAACGGAAAAATCCATTTTCCTCAACAATTAGTACTTCTCATACATGGCAATACGTACAGCTGTTAAAGATAATTATCTATAGTTACAACATAAGTTCTATTCTGGAAGGATATTTGAAGTAATTTTGGGGATCTTTCTACCTACTCTCTTAAAAAGACCTGAAATTTTATACTCATCTTAAGTTTTAATTACTTAAACTAGATTTCAATAGCTTAAGAAATCCTTAGTTTCAAGAACGCATGCGCCTGGATTGTTCCTGCTCATAAAGTAACTTGAAATATCTAGAAATTGTTAGATCACGTGACCAAAATGGCGAATATTGGCACACATTGATTATTATAGTCCTTATATATTGCAAATGTTTCTGATTTGGATTATTCAATTAAACGATCATTTTTTCAGATGAACACATGGATTTTGATTAACATTCGGTTTTTACTAGCTAAGATAGCTCTATTTGATTCATGAGCAATCAAATTGTTGAAAGAAACACATTACAAATTTTGCACATTGATTTATCATTTCGTCATATTCTTGTGAATATCTTCAGTCTTATCAATAAAGCGAATTTAAAAAACACTGCGAATTTAATACTATGATTATTTTACCAACACAAAATTCTTGAAATTTATAAAAGTAAAAAAAATCATTCATATTCAGCGTTGGGACTCGTACCTGGGTTCATTAATCTTGATATCCCAATTAAAATTTCAAAAATTGATATCTCCTAAATTATAAGTTTCATTACATTGCTGTAAAAAATATTATATTGAGTATTCTCATTTCTCGTAGCAATAATTATGTGCTTTTAACTTTATGATTACTAGGTATTATTAAAATTCCGAATAATAAATTTTTAAAATTTTATTCCTTAGATTTTCGGTTTTCAAAATTCAATTTTCAAATTCAACATAGTTTATTGGCATTATAAATATATATAATACAATTATACAAAGTACATTGTTTTTGATTTTACAGTTATTTGATAGCTCCTACATTAATTGCTTATCTATTAGTCAGTTTTTTTTTAGCTTAGTGGCCTTTCGGTAATTTAAATCGATATAATATTCATTATAATGATTTACCTACATGGTATTAGAGAGTATATACAGAAAAACTGAAAATTTATCACTCTCTCTGCGACCTTTGAAACAAAGGTTTGGGAGAAAGACCTCTTGAAATTGTGCGTTGCGTATCAAGTGACTTTAGAAGTGCCCCAAATTTTAATAATTTTTTATACCTAAATGAGAAATAGCTATATTATATTTGAGTCCGTGTAGCTGATTTATTATGATCTATACTTTATTTTTTATTTTATAATTATTTTTATAATTTTAATTTTAATAACCATTTTTTTCAGTCCTGAATGTTCTTACATTGAGGGTTTGTTGCAATGAACCACCCCTTGATGAGGACAACCACTTCGATCTCGAGGAAGTGGTTGTTAAAACAGGATCAGTGGATGAAGATGAAGGTATGTTATGCATTTTCGTAGAGTCCATTCAGGAATTATCGACATCGAAGTAAGCGTTGAAATCTGTATATAGACTACAAATATTTCAGTAATTTTGAAAATCAATTTTTTTTAGATTATTTGTATGTATTCTAATTTTATACTTTTCCTGAAGTTCCAGCATACATGCGATACAGGTCCCTGCTGATACCGCATCCGTTGTGGAGTGTGAGAGTTCTACTGTTCCAATTGTGCAGTGCGGGAAGTAGAAAAAGTTTCGATCGACAATTGTTAGTCAGTCTCATCAAAGAAGCTGGTGCCAATTGTCTGAATGAATTGGGCGAAACTCCTCTGGCTGTTGCGGTAAAAAAACTTCCTTCAGAAATAAATCACACCGTTTTTGAAGCTCTCATCGAGAATGGTGCTGATCCAATGATGCCTCTTGGAACTGAAGGAAGTATAATTGCCAATGTGATACTTCATTTTGGAGGTGAGCATAACACAACTTGCACTAAATTTAACTTGAGAACAACAGTGATTTTACCATATTTCGAGATTCGGCATAGGTAAACAATTGAAGGTTTTTGAAGGTTTCACTAAGGGCTAAATGCACTCGTGTGGTTCGATGCTTACAATATAGATTTCGTTTCTACATCGAGATAACACAATATATGCGAACATAAGTTTTTATACATTACTGTTCATTTCCAATATTCTCTCTCTACTGAGAATCAGTGGTAGATCCATGATTTCACATGTTATACAGAAGGAAGTCTTTTTTCCATTCTTTAACATGCCTTATCGCTCGATAAAAATATTTGTGAATATTTTTTGTATTTAAATGTCTGATAAATGTTCTTTCTGAGATGTTCAATTAAATTTCATTTGAAAACGTCTTACCCTGTAAAGTAAACTGAACAACATTTTGTGAGTTGGTTTACCACATACAGCTCTTCAAAATGTTTCATGTAATTTTAATATTTCCAGGGATAACTGAGATTATTGGGTTTTTCCTTTACATTTTGAAATCTATAATGAAGTTATTTCTACGAAAAAGAACATAATTCAGTCTAATGTATTCAAGTTTTATTTTGAATGGCACACTTTTTTCAAAAGAGTGGCAAACGAAAAAATTTATGTTTTATGTAACTTTTTTAACATACGGTCTTGTTGTTATTTCTTTCAAGATATTTTATCTTATCAGCTGAGATTTTGAATGTTTGATCTTTCTGTTCAACTTTTCTTCATTCTTAAGCCATATTGTAACACGATTCTCGGTGCACACGGACTAAAATCAATCCCAAAATAATATTTAATCTGGTAATACTTAAACCGGCAGTGGCCTACCCAGACATAAAAAAATTATTGGTAATTCGTTTCCGATGTCCTTTGAATTTACAAACACTTTTTGAGATTGAATTTTACCTGTCCAAGGGTCAGCTGTTGTATTCAAATGCAAAAAACTTGTTTTTAGCGGTTTTTCCTCATTAAAAGTTCTTCCTCGATAACTCTTGAAGTATTCATTTTAGGTATAGGGTTTGCTTAAGTAACCCCCACTATTTTTTTGGAAAAAGCTTTTTCTGCCGATATATTAAAAAAAATGTGAGTCCTCATCGCCACCTTTTTTTTCATAAGGATCCCAATAACTCATGAACCGTTGAATTTACACCCAAGGTATGGCATATTGCCGAAATTAACATCAAAAAAGCTATCTAACGATGCAATAATATACTGGGTGCCATTTGAAATAAGGAAGTAGTAGTCTGTTTCCGGTATAACCGGAAGTTGTAGAGATCTGAAAATATTGTAGGGAGAAAGATCATTGTTTCAAACTCCAATATGCAAAATTTTCAGCTCAAAATTATGATTAGTTTTCCATAAAAACGTCTAATAGGCCATCCCGGTGAATCACCCTGTATAGTTTATTAGGAACTGTGTATTTTTTCGTCGAAAACAGATTGATTTTTTTATAGATTTTTAGAGATATTCATTGTAGTTAATCTATTTTTCCTTATTTCCAGATGCAAAGACAATCAGAAAATATTTACCTTACCATAAAAATCTAGAAGTATCAATGAACAATCGTGGGGACCGGGCATTACACATTATGGTTTCTCGCAAGGACGAGAACTTAGCGAGTTATTTGCTGGAACACGGAGCTAATCCAGATTCCACCAATTTGTTCGGTATCACCCCCTTGCACTTGGCTGCCAAGAATGGGGCACATAGAATTCTCAGGGATCTACTATGTTTCGGCGCAGATATAAACAAACAATGTTTTATCTACGGATTTACGGCTTTACACTATGCATGCAATCATTTGGATACTGGTGTTATTGCCGTATTGATGAGATATAAACATTTGGAGCTGAACTTAGTAGATGCGCTTGGACGATCTCCTCTCTACCATTTGATAACCAATCCATGCAACAAACCAGAAATCCTGAAGAAGTTACTCGATGCTGGCGCTGTAGTCAAGTCGGTTAATGAGACATTTCGTCCTTTGCATGTCCTTGCGTACAAGGACAAAAATGCCAATTATGCCTTAGACTACGCGAAGATTCTGATTCAAAGGAAAATGGCGGACGTGAACGCCAAAAATTCTTGGAGTTTTACACCTCTGCAAGCGGCAGCGTATTATGGAAGTGTGAAATTCATCAAGTGTCTTTTGCAAAGCGGCGCTGACAGTAACGACGTCAATCAATATGGTGAAGCTGCAATGGATATAGCGCTCAGAAGGCAGAGAATGCCTCAGCTCGCAGAAATAATGAAGCATATCGTTTTGGAAAATGTTAAAGGCAAATCCATACCTGTCAATATACGGAATAAGATCGAAAACGATATGTATCTAAAGGAGTTAGATACGAAACTGCGAGCTGAGTTGAGACGGTTATCTATGAAGAAGGATGAGCTGAGTTATTTTGATATTCTATGTGCCGATAATCGACTGTTGAAGCAATTGACATTGGAAGAGAAGGCTATTCATTATGTAATGAAGCTCAGCCTAGAGACTTTCCGATATTATGGCATAGATGTAAAACTGAAATTTGGATTAGCTCTGCAAAGGAAACAGGCAGTGGACGCTGCTACCAATTTGATAATGGAGAATTTTGGAGAGAGATTACCTTATTATATTGCGGTTCATATTGCAGAATATTTAACGACAAAAGAAATAATGGATTGGAAGCATTGGTTCGATGGCAACATCATTGAATTCATTTGAGGAGTTATCGCAAGTACAAGTCTTTCATGTTGTTTACATTTTTGCAACCATGTAGATATAAGAAGTTATATTCGAGGCAAACTCTCAATTCGGAATTTTTTTCTGGGTCATAAAGAGGATCAGACGTTCTGCCATTTTTAGCAAATTCTATAGGGGTATTGACATCACCCGCGTTTGGTACCTTTTTTTTTCGCAAAATCTAATATTGTCATAGATATAGGCGAGTTTTGTCTCTCTTTGCGGTTGAGGTATAATGATTTGTTTTTTAATGTAATTACTTTGTAGTTAAAAGCTATAATACAAACTTGTGTAAAACTACAACGAATGATATGATAATCGATGAACTTCAGATAATACAAATGGTGGCCACCAAGGTCTCCGGATTTAGCTTGGATTATCTAGATGGAAGCAAAAATGTATACGATAATTATTTGAAATGTGGAAAATTATTATTTCATCTGGCGTAGCAAGGTTTTTTCTTTTTAAAACAATAATTTAATCGAAATATTCTGTTGAAAGAGTTTTATATCTATACCAAATAACGAAATTTAAGTATCTGAATATTCAGGCTGATCATTTTTTCAATTAACCATAATTCCATCAATGCCTTTTTTCACGAATATTAATAGAGGTTTCAAATGAACTTATGATCTTGAATTATGACTGTAAATAATGTAATATATTTGTGTAAATATATATCTAATATGTATAGGTAGGAAATGAGAAAATTTATAAGTGCCTCAACCTTTAGAGAATTCTTTTGGCTGATTAAAAAGTAAAATAACTTATTTCCGCTTTATATATAAAGCGGAAATAAGTTATTTTACTTTTTAATCATCAAGATGAATTTCCGACAAGTAAAGACTGAGACAATCAAACACTCAATTATTGTGGCTGTGAAAAATGTTCCTAAATCTTTTTTAATTACATTTTGAATTCTAAGGCTGAAAAACTAAACTTGGGAAGTATTTTTATTTATATTTTTCCTAATATTTTTCTGTGAAAATTTAATTTTTTAAATTTCATTTTGAAATCTTTGGCTGAAAAACTAAACTTGGGAATCATATCATTTTTATTTATATTTTTTCTAATATTTTTCTGTGAAAATTTACTTTTTTAAATTTCATTTTGAAATCTAAGGCTGAAAAACTAAACTTGGGAATCATATATTTTTGATTCATATTTTCCCCAATATATTGTGAAAATTTAATTTTTTTAATTACATTTTTTCATTCTTAGGCTGAAAAACTAAATTTGGGAATCATATCATGTTATTTATATTTTTCCCAATATTTTTCTGTGAAAATTTAAAATTTCCAATTTTTAATATAATTAGTTCTTATGTTGATGTGTTACTATTCAATTCGAAATTGATCATCTATGTAGCAATTGTAATATTACATGATATTTAATATATGTGAATTATATATCAATCAAAAGCATTTTTGAAAACAATGGCTGTGATAGGATTTAATTGTACATAATTTATATGACAACTTTTTTATAAAATTATTACTTCTTTTTTAATAAAAATTTTTATACTTTACTCTTTTGATTAATTTCTTTCTTCCTAGATTCAAAGAGTGATGGGCGGTTTCAACTAAAAGTTCCCATTATCTTACAAAATAATTTATTATTTTACACAAAGAATGAGCTATTGAAACTATATTATTACAAATATTTACAAATTGGTATATCACGCATTCAGGTAACTTAACTGTGTATGTATATCATGGCATGACATCGTTTTATTTCGTTGATATGACTAGTTAAAAAAAAACACTTAATATAGTAAACTAACAGTCAATATAGAAATTAATAAGAACATATCACGGTTTATTGCATTCAAGAGAGAACTAGCTCTTGATGATTTATGTATTGGACTGACTTTCAGGTACACTTTTCTTCCATTCAATTTTTGTAAAGGTCTGTAGTTTTTCGTTAGTTCCTTGTGTTCTTCAGTTTTTAATGAATGAAAAATTTTCACCTGAAATTAAAAAAATCAGTGCTTTAATTCAATATGAAATATTATATAATATAATCAAATAAAAGTATATTCTGTTGATATAACGAAATATAAAAATTTCGTTGATTTTTGGGTAACTCCCAATGATGCCATATGGCATCATGAGTCCTGCAAGGATCAGAACACTTTTTAACATGAATTTCTCATATAATTGTGTTTTTGGAGTGCATCTGAACTTCTTTTGGTGATGCAACATTTTTTTTCGAAAATTGATTGTAGTAAATTAAAACTCATAAATTCATATTATCGTTCATTTATGTCACAGGAGAAAATGAATTCTTTGGCCATCTTGTCGATTGAAAATTACGAGGCATAAAAAATTGGAAAATCATGCTCACTTGTGATTCAGAGATGGGGATGGTATTTGTGAAAATGGTCCATACGATCCCTTCAGTGCAATTTGGTGTCGTTAAAGATCCCAAGTATCTATAGAAACCTGCGGTGTCCCTAGGAAGATAATCGTGTATATGGAAATCCTCCAAACGTTCTCCTTTGTCTAGAGTTTCTTTCAGTTTATCTATCAAGGCAATAAACCCTGTGAACTCAACATCATCATCTGGTGAAAGCTGAAATGGAAAAAGTCTAGTGTTTGTTCAAAAAATGTTTGCACTAGATGCCCAATATACAATTTTGCACGACCTGAATAATAAGCTATTCTACTTCTTGGACATCACCTATAGAGTCAGCCTTGTTAGTTCATATTAAGGCCTCAGCAATGCAATGCAATGGTTGCATTTCTGCTACTTGAAGTTGAATAAATTTATTTTTCAATTAAAATCATATTTTCTCGAAAAATCTTTGACACTATCATCTAAAGCTTCTGATGGAAATTGTTTAATTGGCTGTCTAATAAGGATGTTCGATTTTTTTGGATGGCATCCAACATTTCACTTTTTTAAAAATAGTTAATAATTCAACAACAGGTATTTCTGACCCAAAAATATGCTTCTTCATTAGTTTCAATATTTTTGCAATATTTTTATTCAAAAGAACTTAGGAAATGCGAGCATATTTTTAGTTTTCCACGGCTACCCTTATTAGCTACCTTTATTTATCAGTAATAAAATTTAGTTTTAAATGCTATCCATATTTTGTAAATTTGAACTATCGTATTGGCAATTGATTTACTTTCTTGGTAAGTGCATAGTTGGGGTCATGTAAAAAATAGTATGTGTATCTATACATCTCGGAAATCCCCAGTGTTTTGGTAAAAAAACCTCGGAAAAAATCATGGTGTTTAATCAACTACTCACGTCGAAAAGAACGGAAAAAACTGCCACTCCTTTCTCATTTCCCACAGCATTGCTGAGATTTCCGTAAGATTTTCCGTAATGCACCAAATGTAGTTCTAGAGGATACCTGGAAAAATTCATTAAACTGAATCAGTTGTTGCTTGCTATGGTAAAAGTGATTGTGGCAATGAAATTTTAATGATTTAATATCAATTCGTGTTATAAATTGTTGTGATATAAATAAAGTTGAAAACTTTTGGAAGAACGCTGATCTGAAATCAGAAACTTGGAGCATTTCTACATCAGGCAATTCACACTTGAAATCGAAAAGTAAAACCAGAAAAGTTTCTAGATATTTCTTGAGAGAAAACAGAAAGTCCCACCCACCGATGTATAGAGGTGTATGCAGCTATATACAAGGACTGTTTTTTTTTTTGTAGCGGAATGTTTTATAATATCTTGCAAGGGTTATCTTTCAATTCTTGCTGCATGACTTTTGCTTTGACGAAAATGGTTTCAGTATACCGATTCTATGCAGTGATCTCGTTAATTTTAACCTCTTAGACTTTTTATACTCCTCAGTTAATAATAACATTAAATCAAAAAAGTATAAGAGCCTACCTGTAGCCATCTATAACATGTTCTGATTGCCAATGGAAGTGTAAGTGGTCCAGGATATAAACTTCTTGTAATCCACCACCCTCAACAGTTAGAACTTCATCAGTCTTCAATCTCACTTCAGCTGAAAAAATTAATGAAAAATTCAATTACTTGGGGAAATAATTAATGTGCATGTAGATACATGAAGAAAGGTAAGTTAGCAGTTGATCTGGATGGTATCCGATTTAAAGAAAGAAAAAGTATTTTTCCAATTCACCTGAATGACCATTGTTTTTCAACATTGTAGAATAAATTTTATTGTAATTCTTGAATATGAAGGGTGAAAAATTCTTCCTAGCGGACTTCCTTCTGTCAATTGAAATAGGTGACTGTCTTTTGCCTTCCTTACACATCTTCGGCCAAGTATCTGGAAAAAATGAATACATTTTTGTAGAAATAAAACCAATACAAACAGGTTCTGACAACAAATAGGCGAATGCGCCGGAAATGAATTTTTGCTTAAAATTCCTTATCAATTTTCTCTTTTCATGGATAATCTCTAATTATACAGGGTGATCCACCACGATATCCCATTAAACGTTATGGGAAACTAATAATAATTTTGTGCTAAAAATTTGTATTTTGGGGTCTGAGCAATGATTTTTCTCCCCAAAATATTTTCAGATCTCCACAACTTCCGGTTATATCGGAAACAGACTATTACTTTCTCATTTAAAATAGCACACCTAGTATATTATTGCATGATTAGATAGATTATTTGATGGCAATTCCAGCAATATACCATAACTTGGGTAGAAACTCAACGGTTTAATGGTTATAAGAATTCTTTTGAAAAACAAATGGGGTTTTTCATAAAAATCTAATAGGCCTTCGCGATGAATCACCCTGTATATAAAAACACCAATCAGCCCATGACCCAAAATTTCTATACCTTCATAGTATTCGCAAAATCTCTTATGCGATATATTTTGTTATCACAAAATAAGTTTCTGGTGAACCTCAATCTTACTTCATCAAAACAATTTCTTATACAGCAGACAAATTTTTATTTTTAAACTTATTAGTTCACTCAATTGCTAACGTTATCGTTATTCCATTCGAATTATTTTTCAACTCACCTTCATGTCCATAGTGCCAAGTTTCACCAGATGCAACAAAACCTGAAAAAAAGAAGAAATGAAAGAATCTTAATAAAGAAAAATGAAGAGTCATTAATACTAAAATTTATTTATCTAAAAACAATTTATCAAATGTGACTTCATTATTTTTTGTCAGTGGTTTTTCTCTTCTGTCAACAAACCCATACAAGTGCTAAAATTTGTTAATGGATATATTTTATGTGGTGTCAAAAACGTCTAATCAAATAACTGTTGTTTCAATGTGAGTTCAATACACCTTCTCATTCATCATAGTATCATATGAGTTCATATCGTAATTCTTATTTCGGTTGATTTGTATTTATGGAAGGATGTGTTGTTAGACGAGTTGAAAATGTTACTATCAGAATATTCATTAAAGCAAGCAATTTACTTTCTGCCTACGAAAGCTGGCTTTATTCTTTTATTTGGAAAATTAAGATGAAGACAATGTTTATAATGCAATAGAAGATCAATTATTAATTCATCATTTGTATTTATTGGCACTACAATTATCAATTATTTTTGTGTTTTGGTCAATTTTCGTCAATTCATCTTTGCAAACTAGGAATTTGTGGAATAGGCACGGAATAAGTAGGTAATTATAATTTAGCAAGAAATGTTTCACTAATTGAGTGTCATTAGTTTTATTGGCGTGTACATTACACTTAATATATTTTTTCTTCTGATCATGTGTTTGGTCATTGTCTCTTCGAATGATTATGTATAATTTTCTATAGATCCTTCGGATACAAACCTAGATATATGGTGTCTTTGTTGCAGGTAATCATGACCCGAAGGTATATGCATTAACCTCGAAATGATATCCAATTTTGATCTCTTTGTTATTCAGTTTATGCTCAAAATCAAGAATGTTCCTGTGTCCAGTCGTAACAAGAAAATTCCCGAGCAAAAAGGCCTAGGCCAAATCATTAATAAAAATCATGAAGGGAAGTAGTCCAAGGTTACTACCGTGTGGAACCCCGGAATATGTATATAACACATTATGAGTCTATATGGTGATAGAGTCAACACAGAAAATATGTGTATCATTTTACAATTTTGAACTGATCAATTTAAACTTGGACTAGAAATTTCAATAGAAAATATTTTTTTTTCATCCAACTAGTCTACTCACGGGTACACTAAAATATAAATGCATCAAACGGAGTTCAAGGAACATTAGGTTGCACAGTTGAAAAGGTTTTAATATATTGATTTAATTGACTCATAATTTGATCCTAACCTACACTAAGGACATGCTCATTATCTATGGATCTCATATCCGGAATCAGACCGCAGCCCAGAATGTAATTTTTCTCCCAATTAAAATGTTGTATAACATTTAATTATCATAGAAATTTATGGAAAAAAATTCAGTTGTTCATTCAACCGAAATTTATGATTGCACTCTAAAATTGCACCAATTGAACATTGGAAACTTTTGACCTGAGTCGGATATCTTCCTTTAATTCGATTTAGAAAATTTAGATTAATAAATAAGTGTAATTATATTTGGTTATTATAAATGTATCAAATACAGAATCACTTGAAAATTCGATAAATTTTTTTAAATCGACTTTTAAGTATCAGAAGCACAATTTTAGATCAAAAAATTCGAAAATATCATTTTTTGAACTCATACTGAAGTTGTAGTAACTACAGTCGAATTCACAGAATCTTTACAAGTTTAACGAGCGTTTCGACAACGATGCTGTAATATTAAGAAACTAAAAATTACTTACAGTAAATTTTAGTAGAATTATATGTGAGCTTGAAAAATTTCAAGTTAAATCTGAAGTTGCTTCTGAAACCTGGTATTTCTTATGGAATTTCATGTGACTGCAAGAAAATGCTGTTGGGCAGATGCCTTTGTTTCATTCTTCAATAAACTACATGATTTATAAAAAAAAATGAGGAGGACACTTGCGTGAAACCAGGAGTTTTTGAGAAGTCGATAACTCATTGACCAATGGCGCGTTTGAAGATCTCTAACTATATATAGTTTTGTGGTCTCCAAGGGCAACTGGCACAACAAAATTCACGCAAAATTTCATCCCGATCGTATAAGTTGTCAAGGAAATATTGGGTATTTCTTTTCCAATATTCTTATTGAATTTTCTTTGGTTCCGATGATGTGATCAGCTAGAAATTAATTGAGAAGTTTAGTATTGTCTTCAATTGTTTGATTCTGGAAAAAGTACCTCCCCGAGCGGGACTCGAACCCGCAACCTTCGAATCATTTGTCCAGCGCTCCACCAACCGAGCTACCTCATATCGAGGAACCTCTTCTCCCAGAAGGAGGTTCGGATGTTGCGGGTTCGAATTCCTCTCGGGGAGGTAATTTTTCCGGAATAAAACAATTGTCTGTTAGCCATCAAAATATTATGCTCTTACAATTAATTTCAGACATTAACCAACTCTTCTAATTATTCCTGAAGTTTCTATGGTTCCGATTACGCGATCAAAATGAAATTACGTACGAAGCTTGAAATTGTAATTTTATATCGATATGTTGTTTTTGAATTATCAGGAAAACAACATTTCAAATAGTCAAAATTACGGAATTTCACTATGAAAAATTTGAAGTTTTTGAAACTTTCTTTTTGAGAGTTATCGTCTTCACGGACGTCCAGACAATCAAATTTGAAAACGGATTCCTCATCAGTGAGTTGAACCTTATCGTTTGAGACCATCTGCAGCTCCGAATTCGAAAATTACAGACATTGTGAAGCTCGCACGCACAAAAATGATAGACATATCAGAATGTTTCCCTTTTTATTCACTCGGTATAACTAGAAATGGGAAACTCGATCTTCCTGATGGATATAAAATATAATAAAGAGTAGAAAATTAATTAGTGACATTGAAAAGTGGATCATGGGGCTTCGATTCACTCTTCGTAATCAATTTACAATATTTCCAGTTAAAATCACGTGTCTACGAGAACCTGTGGACAATAGCCTGAGTCCAATTATCGAAATCATGTGGGTAGTTGAAAAAAGAACGTGACTGACCTGATTATCAGATGGAAGAATGAACCTCTCTTTTGTTGCTTATGCGACAATGAAATGAATGATAAATGCTTCATTCATGCAATGATCATTATTGAGACTTTTGTCATTATTTTCTCTCAATCTTGTGCTAATTTCGAATTTCTTGATATTCTTCGCTAAATAAAGATTTAAGGTCTGCTGTTTGAGGTAATTTTATTGGAAGGGATATTTTCTTACCGAATAAACCTTCGGAATCAACTAAATACTTGATTTGATCTGTCGGATGTAATTTCTTGCTCATAATTGGTTATACTATTAGGTGTAGTAAGAAGAAATCAATTATTTTTCAAAATGATCGCTGAAGGATCAGATTCCGTACTACAAAATCTTTTCTGACAGTTTTGTGATTAGTTGACTCAGTTTAGTTTGAGTGCGCGTCAAGGATGGACACTAGCACAGAGAAAATATGCTATATTTTACAGTTGTACAGTTGTTCTTCGATAAAGGCGAAAATGCTAGCTAGGCGACAGAAAATGTAAATATGTAGTGTTTATGGTCCTGTTACCGTAACAGCCAATCACGCGCAATTTTGGTTTCGTCGATTCCGTTCCGGTAATTTCGATGACAAAGATATGGAAAGCCAATTGTCCAAAATGTCGATAAAATCATATACATTGTTGAGTTCGACCGTCATGTAAGCACTTGCCAAAGTACTAAAGATTGCACAAAAACCGTTTAAAATTATTGGCAGAAGGCTGGTCTCAAGAAGAAGCTCGATGTACGGGTACCACTCAAGTTAACACTAAAAAACCTCATGGACTGAATTTCCATCTAGGAATCGCTGCTGAAGCACAACAAAATTTACCCATTTTTGAAGCGGTTGGTAACTGGTGATGAAAAGTGGATCACTTACGACAACGTCAAGCGAAAACGGTCGTGGTCGAAACCTTGGCCAAGCTAGGATTGACGGCCAGGAAGGTTTTGCTGTGTGTTTCGCAGGGAATGATCTACTATGAGCTGCTACCCTTCGGCACAACTGTTAACTCAGAACTGTACTGTCAACAATTGCACTATCTGAAGGAAGTAATCGCCTAGAAGCGGCCAGCATATTGTTTTGGTAGCAGAAAATGTAAGAGAAAATCTATTGTTTTCGAAATAATACATAAATATAGTGTACTTATATACGTACTTAAAATATATTCGAAATAACAACTATTATTACCTAGCATATTACTCCCTAGCGACATGAAAATCTAAGTTTGTAATTGTTAGAATATTACTTCATCCGAACAGATTACGAGAGAGACAACCAACCCTACACTTGATAGTGTTATTGCATGTCGTGCGGTGGCGCTACGAGTCTGCGCGTGGCGAGGCCATCGAGGGCCATCGAGAGAGAAAACAAGAATGAACCTTCGATGGTCGAGAGCGAACGTCAGGCATAAGACTTTAGAGTGACAGTCTCTTCTAACCTGGCTTCGGTCAGGTCCTCCCGTTGTGCCTTGTGAATTGTACTTGCTTTTGAGATAGAGTAAGACTTGAGTTAGTTGTCTTGAGAATAAACGATTAATATCAACATCTGTGTATTAGTGAATACTCTGTATTTTATATAACCCAAATATATATAATCCAATAGGTTATAGGCTCAGTGCACGCTTTAAACTGCGCAACAAGGTAAAATTCCGAAAATACGTTGTGTAAACAACGAGAAAAACATTGAGGTAAGTTGAATTTCAACTTAATTATGAGGCTAGAGATATTTTAGTTAGTTCGGTGAATGGAAATGATTTATTTCATATTCATTCCTGAAATAGAGAATTCCTGTTATACAGTATATACTATATTTGGTTAAATGTGTTTACTTATCTATTAGACAAGGAATCAACTTTGATTCTTAACGGTTATTGACAGTTGATGTTTAGAGAAACGAGATATTTTGCAATACACATGTTTTATAGATTTAAATGATAGATTCAGATTAGAGAAACGAGATATTTTGCAATACACATGTTTTATAGATTTAAATGATAGATTCAGATTAGAGAAATGAGATATTTTGCTATACACATCTTTTATAGATTCAGATGATAGAGATTCAGATTAGAGAAATGAGATATTTTGCTATACACATGTTTTATAGATTCAGATGATAGAGATTCAGATTAGAGAAATGAGATATTTTAATATACACATGTTTTATAGATTTAGATTATGCAGATGTAGATTTTGCATACTCATTGTATCAAATTGATTTAGATGTTTGTAAATTTAGAGATTTCACATTCATCATTTGAGAAAGTAATATTATGTGAATTTAGAGTATTTTTCAGAGTCATAATTTGAGAGAGGTACATACATCATTCGAGAGGTTTACATGAGGAAATTTTAGAGTGTTTATTTAAACCTTTCAGAGCCTGAGATTATGTAAACTTTAGGAATTGTGCTAACATACTTTCTGTTTTAGATTAGATAAATTTTATAGAATTTACATACCACACCTAGAGAATTGGATCATGTAGATTTGAAGATTCTACATACATTGCTTGGAGCATGTAAAATTGGATGTTTCACATTCCATAAACATAATCCAGAGATGGAGATATTTTGAGACTATATATATTGATGAAAAATTTGGGGAATTATTTATTTCACTAAACTACAAAAACTGCAGTATGGTAAGATTAGTGATAACTATTATTTCAGGGCTTCTTTCATACAATGCTTGCTGTGCTGTGTTGTTTGTTTGTAAGCTAGGGATATTATAGGATTCAAGTATTCATCCCGTATTTGTAAAATGGCCATACCTAACTCAACAGGTTTTCATTGCAGTGCGTGATACCGCTTTTGTAGTAAGGTTTACAAATATGAGGTGGTGATATTTGAAAACTTGATAATTCCGTTTCGGATTGTATCAGATTGCTGTGCGTCTGAGGCAATTCAGAAGCACGAAACAAAATTTTATATCTTATACCTGGTAGTAGATGTACTAAAAGAGCATATAATGCACAAAAATCTTAAGATACATAATATAAATATTTTGTTTCATAAATCCTGAAATAGATGGCAGCCAAAGGAAATCAAGGAAAACCATTGGTGGATTATCATAGCGATTCCACCATTTCCGTAAGTGCAGAAGATATAGGTTTCATGCATTACGAGGAAAGAGAGAATGGTCAGAACCAATGTAAGTTTTTCATGCAATTAATAATTGCCCATTTCCTTGATTTTAGCTGACTAGAGCAGTATCAACGAGTGATACGTAAGAGATGGATGAGAAATGCTAGAGAAATTTTAGTCATTACACAAAACCCCCTTTTGAGATATTAGAGATTTAGAGATTTGAGAGAGTAGAAATTGTCGACAATAGAGTAGAGTAGAGTAGAGAATATTAGAGATTAGAGTGCGAGAAAACCCAGGTATACAAAAATTTATTCATGTTACAGAAGGTAATTAGAGTTATAAGAAAATTTTTGGTGGAATTTTAGAGGTCAGAGTACGAGAAAACCCAGCTATATTTAAAATTTATTCATGTAACAGAGGTAATTAGTTATGAGAATATTTTTGAGATTAAATTTTAGAGATTTAAGAGTTTGAGAAAACCCAGCTGTATTTAACAAAAATTAATTCATTTTACAGAGGTGATTAGAATTGAGAGAATAATTTTTGGGGTTAAATTCTAGAATATTAGAAAACCCAGGTATTTAAAATTAATCCATGTTACAGAACAGAATTCAAATTTTAAAATCTGGATGGACAGTCTATGATCAGAGCTTTTTGACAGATGATTTGTTGGACGTCATAGAGCAGAGAACGAGTAACCAAACTTTTTCAGAGGCTAACAAATCCAAGAGAAGTAATTGAGTATGAGATATTATCATAAACATAATTGAGGAGAATTACTTAAAAGAAAACTTTCAATATCCTAAGACCCTGTTGAAGTAAGTAGAGGTTTGAGGTTCTCCAGGAAGTGCAAGTCAAATGCGACACTCTCACTTCAGGTAAGAGCTTACTTGTACTCCATTAAAATGGAGAAATACGAATCGGTCGATGATTTCTGTGAAAGATTCGACTCGATAGTATGAGAGTATGAAGCTTTCGAGGTGTGATTAAGCTAACTGCTCAAAAAGATGAGATCTGCACTTTATCAGGCTGTATTACCAGTCATATCCGAGTTACGAGATGCAGATCTGACCAGGAGACAGACCCCAAACCAAGAAGGTAATTTAGACGGGATCAGAGAGATTAGAGGTTGAGAAGAGGTCTGAAATTGAAGAGGAGACTCCAAAATTTCAACGGGTACATAAATTAAAATGCTTCCGGTGTAACAAAGAGAGACACTGGTCAACCGATTCAAATTTGTGCAACAGAGTAAGTAAGTGACTCTGTTTCGGTTGTGGGACAATCAAGTAAGAGGATTGAATTAACAATGGTGGCATGAACGAAACGTTCAATTTAGAGGATCGAGTAGAGGTAGGATGAACAAGCCACGTCTCAACACTAAGAACGAAGCCACGTAGACCAGAGAAGAATGAGAGAGAGTAAGAGATTCAACAAAGAGGGTCGCTCCAAGGCAAGAAGGGTTGGAAGTATAAAGCATAGAGAAACTTAAACAGGTAAACTTGATCCAATCATTAACTTCTTTGCAGATTCTGTAGCAACAGACCATATCGTAAATGATTGTCTGATTTTGAGAAACTTTGAGAGATGTCAAAATATGAGTATAGAGAGCGAATAAAACGAGAAAGCAGTCATTGTAATCGATGGTAAGGGTGAGTTAATCTTATATTTAGATTCTATAGATGAGAATACTAAGAAGTGGCAAAACGTATTTGCAGAGAAAGAGATTTCTGAGAATTTACTTCCCTTACATAAACTCGCAGACTCTGGGTTCAATATTTACTTAGATGTCCAAGTCCTAAAAGTTTACAATAAGATTAATAATGAATTTGTTTTAGAGAACAGGTCCTAAGAGTTTATAATGAGGTTAATAATGAAATTGTTTTAGAGGACAATTCCAAATCCTAAGTGTTTACAATAAGATTAATCATGAGATTGTTTTAAAAAGTCAAGCAACGATAAGCAAAGAAGATGAGATGAGCTTACAATCGCAGACACATTCCAATAACGAGTTATTAGGTTCGGAGGGAGAACCAGAATCTGCGATTGGGAGGGAGAAGTAATATAATCTCATCTTTTCACCTAAAGAGAAAGTTCACAAGTTTCAACTGACAAAACACATGAAACACAATCTGAGCAACAAGAAAAATTGGGATTGCAGTCATATCAGTAGAGAGGTAATTTAGATCGATAACTTGGAATCTATCCAAAACTTAGAACGTGAAGTATGTATCATATCGACAATGGAGAAATTACACTTTAAAGAGACAGAATGAGAGCTGAGAAACAACCAGTTGACACACACTGACACGATGGGACTTATTAAATCACCATCTCATTCAGGTCAGTAAAGATTCATTAATGTCTACATAGAAGACTATTGGAGACTTGCTAAAGCATATCCATTAAAACAGAAGATGAGTTGGCTGAAGCATTAAAGAAATTCTTAATATCAACAAAAAAAAAAACTTGTTGGAGAAAAATGAGAAGGTATATTATATCAGGTCAGATTAAGGTACAGATTTACCGAAAGGAAATTCCCAGAAGTACTGAGTAGAGAAAATATAGAGAACGAGAGAGCAGAGAGGTTTAACTCGACGATCCAAAAGAAGGTTCGTACATACATTTTTGATTCCAGACTACCTAAGAGTATGTGGGAGATTGGTATTGATGCATCTATAGATGTGTACAACAGAACACACAAGTCTATCAGATATCAAACACCGTTGACAAAGTTTGCACCAAATGCAAAATGCCACTTTGATCAAATTGAGAGATTTTGGATGTATTGGAAGTATTTGTAAGTATTATTATGTATTGCGATGTTCGCATACATTAAGATTCCAAAACCCAGCTTGAAATTTGGATAATGTGCCCTGAAAGCTGTCCTAGTGGGCTATACCGCTACAGGATACTTGACGTGGCATTCAAGCTCGAGCTACATGTGAGATTTAACAAGAAACTTGCCTACAAAGATGTTTATAGAAATAAACCACTTGATGACACTAAAGAAAAATTACAGACCCAGGAAAATATAATCGACTGGGATTGGATGAAAAACTCGAAAGAGCCAAAATAAGGGAACTGCCGATCAAAAGGCCAATACCCTGCTACACTTGAAGAAAATCGTAAAGGACGTAAGCTATGCAAGGTTTCTTAATTACTCAGAGAATAATATTTTAGAAATTGGGCTGAACGACCTCGGTCGATTGCCTTTGGATAACTAGTTATCAATAAAGATCAAACTATTAATATTATTATTTTAGGTAAATATGAGAAACCTGATAGAGAAGAAGATATGAGGCTTTGTCTTATTTCTTCATTAAATAGAGAACCAATAAAATTCAAGGAAGCTATAAATTCTAGAGAAGGCCACTTATGGAAGAAAGCTATAAAAAGAAGAAATTGATTCCATGATACAAAATAAGGTTTGGATTTTGGTAGATAAAAGGAATCTTCAAATATCTGGAAAACGGGCAAACATTATAGACTCGAAATGGTATTCGAGAGAAAATTAGAGGCAAATGGTCTTATATGATACAAAGTAAGATTAGTCATACGAGGCTTTAAGGTCAAAAATATCTATGACATTAGACTTCCAGTAATTAGAGCTACATTTGCAATAATTAATAAGTATGATTTACATGCTTGTCAATCAGAAGTAAAAACCTGCCTTTTTAAATGGCACTATAGAGGAGATCTATATGGTGATTCTTGATGAAATAGACATTGACAATGAGATCAAACGATCTTATGTATATAAACTCCGGAAAGCCCTATATGGACTGAAGATAAGTCCAAAGAGATGTAATAAGAGATTCACTGAAGAGATCTAGAAACTTGGTTCAGAGAATGATATACATGGACTTGTTTATATACATGGAGGAGAAATGATATAAATATAAAGAGAAACCGAGAAGAGAGGTATATAAATCAATCAATCAAATTATACCATGAATATATTAGATAGATTATATATGAATGACTGCAATGCTCAAAATACTCCTATGGTAACCAGACAGATTGAAAATAGGATTAAGAGAAATCAATCGGAGAATCTACAAGATGACTCAGATAAACTAAAGATGAAAAGAGTTCCTTATAGAGATGAAAAGAGTTCCTCATAGAGATGAAAAGAGTTCCTTATAGAGATGAAAAGAGTTCCTTATAGAGATGAAAAGAGTTCCTTATAGAGAAGCTATTGGTAGCTTAATGTATCCATCAAATGGTAGACACTACGTTTGCTGTTAACTATTTAACGAGAAAACAAATGAAGCCGACCGAAGCTGATTGGAAAGGTGTAAAGAGAATCGTCAGGTATATGAAAGGTACTGTGAATTTAAGTCTTAAATTCACCGCTCAAACTGAATACTAAGAGGCATTTACCGATGCAACATTTAGAGACCATACCGACTTGTCATCAACTGAAAGGTATGTTATTAGATTGTTTGAAGATGTAATAGCTTGGAGAAGCCATAATCAAACCTATGTCACATTGTCCACTTGTAGAGCCGAATACCTAGCCATGAATAATGCCTATCAAGAATTAATAATTCTTGACAAGGTACTTAGATTTGTGATAGGAAAACTGATGTTTCCTACAACAGTCTGGTGTGACAACAAATCCGCTGGAGACTGCACCAAGAAAGATGGTAGTCACAAACTAAAAGTATTTGATGATCATTTAGAGGTAATAAATGACGACCTACTACATAGAGAGAAATCTGGACTTAGAAGACATATGGCTGAAACACATGGTGATTTCATAAAACAATGTGTTGAAGTAAAGAGAATCACAGTGAGATGGATTCCAACCAAGGAGAATGTGGATGACATAATGATAAAACCTTTACCATCAGACGGTCATAAGAGATTAACTCAAAAACTAATGATTTAATACTAACTCATTGAATTTTTGTTTTCAGAGTATTTCTAGAGACTAGAGTATAAACTAATTGAGTTCTGTTTATAGATTAGACTTGGAGTGGAGAATGCTGGATGTAGTTCGATGAAGGGAGGGAGTGTTAGAATATTACTTCATCCGAACAGATTACGAGAGAGACAACCAACCCTACACTTGATAGTGTTATTGCATGTCGTGCGGTGGCGCTACGAGTCTGCGCGTGGCGAGGCCATCGAGGGCCATCGAGAGAGAAAACAAGAATGAACCTTCGATGGTCGAGAGCGAACGTCAGGCATAAGACTTTAGAGTGACAGTCTCTTCTAACCTGGCTTCGGTCAGGTCCTCCCGTTGTGCCTTGTGAATTGTACTTGCTTTTGAGATAGAGTAAGACTTGAGTTAGTTGTCTTGAGAATAAACGATTAATATCAACATCTGTGTATTAGTGAATACTCTGTATTTTATATAACCCAAATATATATAATCCAATAGTAATAAGCCTAGGGAATAATTGGTATCATTATCGACTCATGGAATAATCAACTATAAATATATATATATTTATTCGCTATTTTAATTTATTCAAACTTGTCTTATATTAAATAGGAGAGTACCAAACGGACTGTGTATCAATACTTTGACTTAGTGTTTAAGTCTTTCAGCCCTATATATTTTTTTCATTGGAAAATGCTATGCTACAACTGTTAGGAATGAATATCCCCACAACCAATCTAATATCAACATTTATTCAACGTCATTATTATTTGTATCATACTCGCAAATCGCAATAATTGAGGAAGTCACAAATTTCATCTGTTAGATTGTAACATTTTTATTAGCAGTGATTTTGATCTCGTGATTCTAAGTGGCCTTTTTCCTTGCAATCTTACATATTCTCAATGCAAATTTGTCGAGATGGACCTTCAGGAATACTGATTTTTTTCTACCGATTAAAACATTGAAACTGCAATATTAGGCTTTTTTCGATAGTATGCTTTGATCAAATAATAATGATATTTTGCCACGCTTTCTATGTTTCCATAGCATGCCATAGAACAGGAAATCTGAATCAAATTTATGTTCAGGAGACAGAAGACGCAAAATTTTGTGAAAAATTACAAATTGAAACAAGTGCAAAAAAGATCTTGTCTTCACGCCATTGCTTTCCTTTTTTTTAGGATTTTATTCTTTTGAATTTTAAAATTATTTTTCCCCGGAATGTCAATATCTAAAAAACAACTCGGAAACAGGATCTGAAATTTCATTTGAATTTTGATTCAATGGAAAAATTTTCAAAAGTGGACTCATAATGAACAAGGTCGGGGAATTATGCTTTTGAATATAAATCTAAGTTACCTACTTATTTCGAATGAATTCACTTATACGGATATCAGCGAATCCTTATTAATTTAGTAATTAAAGTAAATTTTCCTACTAAAGGTAATGTTCAGTAATTATGTTAATCGTCATATTCATAACAGTCAAACACTCTAAATTGGCAGGTTTGGGCTAAAGACTAAACACTAGGATATGTTTTAACCTATTCTAGACATTAACATCAACAAAATTGCAATTATAGCTTTGATACTAGCTATCAACTAGATTCAGAGCAATTATGTGAGTAGTTAATTTCGGATTGAAAATAGAAATTCAAAACAAACATTCATTTTGTTGGCTACATTTCAACATTCTGTGCGAAGAACCTAATTCTCATTGGAAATGCATGGTTTTTTTTAATTATGTATTAGAATTCTAGATTATCACTGTTTTGCATGAACAATTGTTAGTTTCTTAATAATTTTGAATAATTAGTACTTAGATGCCATTATAAACTCTGATAATTCAACTATCGTAATGATATTTGAATACTTTGGTTATCAGAAAATGTTTAGTTTTCGTTTCAATTGCTCAAACGTATGATTAGAGATTGAGGTATATATGATGGAATATATGCAATTAACTGAGGTGGAACTAAAAATGTTTGATCAATTTCAGCCTGTAGAGTGTCATATACAGGGTATTATCAACTTAGTGGTAAAGTTTGTAGAAGGTGCCTACTATGCGGACACGTTTATATTGACAAAAGACTGAGAGCAAAATATAATTTTTATTTGGTAACACCTTGTATGCTGATCTTATGTTATATAATTTTCAATATTCTGTTTCCGTGTTTAGAGGATGCTTCTCATGCTTTCGTTTTTTAAAATTCCAAATTATTATTATTAAGTTCGTTAATGGGAAAAATCCAACAGGTTTCGTAAATATGGCTGTTCAAAATTTTTTTCCTGTTTATTTCGGATAGTATAGCAAGGAGTAAATTATTGAATTTGGAGAAAAATCGGTTTTTTCATGTGAAAACTTAAATAAATGTAGTCCTTTTTTTGCAAGTTTTTTAAATTTTACAACAAACCAGCTGTTCGGGGAGACCCAAAGTCGATGTTTAGTTGTTGTTGAAATGCCTACAATACGTGTAACGCGGAATTTATCACCAGTTAAGTGAATTTGAAAGAAGTCGAATTATTGGTCTACGGGAGGCGGGGTTGTCATTTCGAGAGATCGCTAACCGTATGAATAGAAATCCAACTACTGCTATGAGATGTTGTCAAGCGTGGTTCGATAATGCCCAAAATCAAAGAAGAGTAGGCACCGGACTTCGAAGGGGCTCAAATGATGTTCAAGGTCGACGTCTAAGACTTATGGCCATTAGAGACCGATTTGCGACAACTCGATCTTTGGCTGATGAGTGGTTAGGAGAACAAGGCCATCCTGTAACTGTCCGAACGGTTTAGGGTTTTTTGGATAGCAGCATTATCGACCCCATCTTGTGTACCTCTGATGGTTGAGCATCGCCGGCAACGATTACAGTGGTGCAGAGAACGTCAACATTGGAATGCGAAATGGCATCAGGTTGTCTTTTCTGATGGATCTCGATATTTCTTGGGTGCACATGATAGTCGAAGAAGGGTTAGACGACGTAGGGGAGAAAGACGTGAACCTCAGTTTGATGTTGAGCGTCATGTACACCGGGCAGTAGGCGTTATGGTATAGGGTGCTATTGCACATGCAAGTAGGTCACCTTTAGTCCATGTTCGAGGTAACATGATAGCGCTGCGTTACTTTCAAGAAATCGTGGAGCCATATTTTCTCCCTTACCTTAACCGGCCCGAGAATACAATATTGTAACACCTCATGTTGCCAGAGTTAGTTTAATCTTTTTCGAAGCGCCCATATCTCCCGATCTTTCGCCCAAAGAGCATTTTTGGGAAATCATGAGTAGAAAGCTTGGAAATTTACCCCAGCCCCCACGGACTTTGGTGATATTGAGACATGAAGTAGCTTGGGATAGTATCCCTTAAGAAGAAATATACCATCTTATTGCAACAATGCCGAGACGTGTTGGGAGGCGTATAGATAATCGCGGTGGACAACAACATTATTAACAACTTTATTAAAAAAAATTGCAAACCCTTCGTTTTTTCTCCAAATTTCAATAATTTCTCTATATTCTCTATGTTCTACCAAAAAAAAATTAATATTCAAACAGCACCTTCTGGGTCGTATGGTTTCTTTGTCAATTATGCCCTAAGTATTTGATTCTGCTTGAAAGTTTAAAGGAACAATAAGTCGAATTAAAAAACCTAAACTATAAGACACTAAAACATAAAAGTGAAATCTTATTTTGAAGAGTTGAGCAAGTCTGTTGCTGTATTCGGATTCAATTTCAATAACGAAAGTAATAATGAAGATTACATTACTTCATTTATCATTGGAATTAATGATACAACTGAAGTGGATAACTCAGTTGTCCTTCGGTAAACTAGTCAAAAGTGATCAATGTTTTTATGTCACCTCTTATAGTCGTATATCGTAGGAATTTCGTGTTGAAAAATTAAATTTTCATGCGGGATCGATAGAAATAATAGAAGATACCTTCGGTAAAAGATCGCGACCACGTCAACACTCAATCATCGCAACCATCAAGAATTCAACAACGTTTTTCTCCAGTGGTGACACTAATTCATCAACTAAATTATAGATGCTGGCATTGATGTTGATTTCGATCGCACTACAACAGCTAGAAATCGAGAAATCCATTTCTGGAGGGAAATTTAATGATTGTCTGGGTTGATTTATTTTAATAACAATTCTGTCTCGATGGATTTATTGATTCTAATAACATTGGAGATCTATAATATAGTCTGAGAGACTGTGGACGCTAGACTTCCATCATGGAGTAAAAGCTGAAAGTTTCTGTACCCAATACGGTCAAGTAAGAAAGACCACTAAAAAAATTAGAACATCGTGACTTTGGCAGGTAGTGTAGAAGTGCAAAAAATTGGAATTCAATTGTGATATAAGTTTGAATATACAGTATGGTGCAAATGTATGGAATAAATTCATTTTTTCTCAAAAAACAAATCTTCTTAAAAATATTGCATCATGTCAATTTGTATTTCAGATTTCCCAATTTTCGACATTCATGTGACATATATTATGGTCAGTAATGACATCATCAATTTTCTGCAATGGGAAAAAATGAGAAAATATAGAAGTAAGTCATGTGACACCTCAATTTGGAGGTCTCTCAATGACCTATTCAATGATATATATTTTTGTAGGATTCATCTCTTTCATTACAGTATTATTATGCATCATGGTTATTAAAATTTCAATATCTAGAAATACTGATTATCCAGAAAAGTTAAATGTTTGGGTTGCAATTAAAAACAATCGAATCATAGGACCCTATTTCATTGAAGGAACCCTGGTACTGATTTGTGATTTATGGTTTGAACAAGATGGGACGCCCCCAAATTTTACTAATGATGAGCCTATTTAAATGTTTTCCCAAAAAGGTTGAAAAGAAGGAGAGGATTGATTAAATGGCCCTCAAGGTCCCCAGATTTGACTCCTTCGGACTTTTTCTTTATTTATTTCTATTTGAAAAAAAAAGTACCAAAATTCACCGGATAATTTAGATCAAATAAAAGAGCTCCAAAACTATAGAGCTTACAGAAAAAAATCTGATGGTGTTTTTGGAATAAGCACATTTAAAACATCTAATTTACTTGTTTGTTTTCCGGTACAATTTTTTTTCATTTTGTTGGCTTATGTAAGTGTTCTTCAAGCTATAACAATATAATAATATTTAAACACAATAAGTATTTATTTCTACTGTGAAGGATGATATTCAAGATTTTCATTCAGAAAATTGAAAATGAGATAAAAAAATCAATAAAACCCAGTCGAAAAGTGCAATATTCATCGATCTCCTTTAAAATTCTAGATTTTATTTCAAAGATACACTAATAAACCAAAAAAAAAGACGATTTACCCCGTTTATAATGAATAATTCAAATATATTGATCCTTTCATATTTGCCTTCAAGTTCTAACAAACAAAATTACGATTACGTCGATTATATTTGAACAGTTGCATCTTATCATACGAACGTCCTCGTATGTGCAGTTTATCGATAATTTAAATATAGTGGTATAAATCATACTGAAAACTTCTGTGGACATTTTTGCATATTTGAGTCCATAATCAGTAGGTTGATAAATTCAATATTTAGCAGATACGAGCATTCTCGTTGGGAAGTAAAATATTGACAAATGAAGATTTGAATCCGGTATTTGATAGAGTATCATCATAAAATATGAATTAAAAAAATGCATATTACAAAGAAAAATCTACTAATGAATATTATTCTCCAAGCTTTAAACTTGATATTGCTTCTTTCCTTGTTCAAATCTGATTTTTTGATTCCAATTTCAAGAATATCAATGCAGTATAGCCACTGATTTTATGATAATAATTCTTATATAGTTTTCAAAGGACGCTGAAGAATTCCATCAAAAATTTAAAATTAATATCTGTCCAGCCTACATCCATTGAATTAAGTTGACATAGAATGAGAAAATTTAAATGAATTGGTTCTCTCATTGATTGACCATGGATTTATAATTTTTAGTTCCTCTTTTGAAATTCAAATATCCTAAAAATTTGTGATGAAGCAATTGATTTTGAACTCAAATAACAATGCCGAAGAAGTTTTAAATGAAGAACTAATCGATGTAATTTGACAATTTTCCACAAAATTGTCCTTCTATTGAAACTAACCGTAACTACTGAAATTACTTGTGCATCTTACATATTATTCTGTCAGTTTGTATCTATGAACCTCATATCTACCCAGAAAGATAAATTGATAATAATAGTAATTTCAATCCGGAATTTCAAGTTTCTATGAGGGATTGTTGGTCTGATGATAGAGGTGGAATAAGGGAAACAATATTATACCTTTTCAATGACGATAATATTTCGATGTTTCTGAAAAACTATTGTCTAGTAATTTCTAGTTATCAAAATATTAGGTTTACGAATATCGAACCGAATATTCGATGTTGTTACGAAACTATCTCACAATTCCTACCAATTTTCATAGAATTCGGACTAAAGCACTTTTGATCCAATTTAAACAAATCTACATCACAAATTTCATCAAAATTGGACATATGAGCTATAAAATGGAAAAGCTGAAATTGGTATGGAACCATCTACTGGCCAAACTGAGTGCTATTACCAAATTTCATCAAAATCAGATAAGAATTATAGAAACTAAGTCTGGTACAAGCATGTGAGTATACACAGACAGAGCAAGATAGGAGGAAGAACAATATTTTAATATTCTTTTACAGTTTTCTCTTACGAGTATTAGGGAAATTAAGTTTATTATTCGATCAATAAGTATGTTAAGTTTTCGTTTTGCTTATCGATATAATAAAAAATTCTAATTGTTAGGATATAATAACATCAATACGTAAATATATTTGTCTTAAACGTTGTCATAAGAAAAATTGTTCGATAGGTATAACCTGATCGATATCATATGTGAATATAAACTGAATTAATGATGAAATAAATAAAACAAGAGGTTCACCTAAATTGGAAAATAATCGATCAAAAATTATCCACGAGTTGTCTAATAATCATTTTCAAATCATGTGATATCAGTCAGTGTTGATTATTATCATGGAAATAATGATTAATTAGAAATAGTTAAGAGTTGCTAAAAATTTTTTTCCTTTCTTTATTCCTTTTTTTTATAGAAATATTCCATTGAATATTTGAAGGAAGCTGATCGCGGAATATATCGAAGCAAAAAATACTAAAGCTTTGAAATTTTCTTCAGGCAAAATATATCAACGCGCGAAATAATAATAGAAAAATAGTCAATTCAATAAAATCAAGGATTTAACGGTAAGAATATTGTATTCAGTATCATCGTGGCCATATGTGTTTTTACATTTCATTATGTATTGGTAAGCTTCCGGGAAATTAATTTTCAATTTTTTTTCTTTGATTTCTGCCTTAAAAATTCATGGATTGAGTTTCATGCAAATAGCTCTAACATAAGACTGTAAACGCCGAACGGACGTATTTATATCCATTGATGAAATCGATGTAATTTTGGGATGGATCAAAAAGAAACTCACTTTTGGATCAATTCCGTGGAAAGCTGAAATTGAACGTTGTATTTCTTGGCCATCCATCAACTCAGATAGTTGCGAAAGAAAACAAAATTTCACATGTTATTCTGAAAGTAATCAACATTAATCTACATTTCAATAATTAACAAAATTTTTCTCTCGACAGAGGACAGGTATAAATCCATAAATCAGTTAAGTTCTGCTGCATTATTATATTGACAATCTGTATCATTAGAAGAATCAGGAACAATAAAAATCACCTTTTTTATTCACAATTCACATGAGTCTAGAAATATAAACAAATCAAATCACGTGTAGTACGATAACTAATTGTACTCAAAGGTATATAAATCACGCATAAATCGAACTGATATCTGATACTCCAACTAGAAACATCATCAATTGGAGTTCGCGGTAAAAAAAATTTATTTTATGTGATTATGCCCATAACTTTTTCAATTGCATTGCTCTCAAGCCTGAATCATTAATGCTTTACTCTGATTGTGGTTCATTATTTACAAATATAAACCTCTGCAATCATTCGAGGAAGTACCCCTCCTATGGAAGCAGTACATTTTACTTTTTGGAATGTGTGGAATCCAAATTTCGAATAAAAAAAATTTGTTAGTTTTCCATTCTGAGCTCTTTTCGTAAACTACTAGAGCTATTTGGATGAAATTTCTTACTAGACATACTGGTGCCCCCAATAAAGATTAACGGAGTTTAAAATCTGGATGGAGACTTGTGGGAAAGACCAAGCCTCTTTGATTTGGAGGAGATTGGCCAAATTTGTTTTCCACATCGTTTTCTATATCATTAAATGTTTCTGTCTCTATAAACAGCTAGGAAACGGAAAGAAAGGAAAGTGCCCAATGAGCCAGGGAAAGCTAAAAAATTATCACAAAACTTCAGGCCAATATCTAAGTCTACTATCAGCCAAAGAAAAAATAGTTGAGAGGATTATTGCACAAAGACCAAACGAAACAAAAGCACCAGAGTAATTCGGGTCCGGAATTAGGAACGATATCAAAAAACTTCTCTTAGATTTATTGGATTAGGTTTAGACTCAATTGTAAATGGGTATTCAAAAAAAAAAAAGATCTAATTGCAAATTACGTTTTTTTTTCGTGTTTGTTCATCGATCGGATTGCTCTATCATTTAATTACATTTCGTTTCAAATTTTCAGCTGATATGTGCCATAAGAATAGTTGAATAGTGCAGAAGGCATTGATATTCTTTCACGAGTTCAAAATTCAAAAACGCGTCACTTCGTGCCACGTTTTTCATAAAAATCGTATGATGGGTTGGCAGAACAGTTTTTTGCATCTCAATTATAACAGATAATAGATAAATCTAAGATGTCTAAAAACATGGTGAATGTACTCGTCAATTCTTGAATGGAATGACATTCGACCAAATTGAAAATATTAGTTTTATTTCGTGGCGGCGCCGCAATGTCATACCTTTCATTTCGATCTTTTTTCCTTTGATTTTGACAGTATACATCAATTAAAACTAATATTATCAAAATTTGCAATTTGCAACGAAAGTTAATCTGTCCATACACCAGGTTTTTAGACATCTTAGATAAATCCTTAGCAGGAGAGTTCCGAATACCAACATTTAATAATAAAATATAACCATGAAATCTGTGTGAATTATAGATATTCACGCATGATTCTGTTCTACAAGGTATGACAGAATGAACGGATTTATCACAGAAATAGAGAAAAGAAATACTCGATATTTCCGTGACAACAGATTCGATCTGGATGAGATTTTGCGTATATATTTAGAATAATAATTTCTAGCTTCGAGCATAATTTGCGTGTATAACAATTTCAAAGCCTCTTGTATAATTTCCTGCTAATAGCGTTAGCAGAAACATAAAAATTCAAGAAGAATATCGTTTATTTTTTCGCCAATTAGACCCTTGGAGACCACATAAAAAGAACTTATAACGGGTGTTTTCTTCGAGGTATATAACTTTAAGTTGGCATTACTGTTCAAGATGGCGACCCATTTAACAGCTGTCAAGTGATTTTTTCTCAGTTTGGTTTGGCAATTGATCATGAATAGACTCACGCCTGAAAAACGCTTGCAAATAGTGCAATTTCATTTCGAAAATAATGGTTCTGTGCGGAATACGTATCGCGCACTACTTCCATTAGCGATGAAGCGCACTTCTGGTTGAATGGCTACGTCAACAAACAAAATTGCCGCATTTGGAGTGAAGCTAATCCTCAAGTGTATGTCGAAACACCGTTACATCCAGAAAAACTGACTGTTTGGTGCGCTTTATGGGCTAGTGGAATCATTGGTCCGTGATCGGTATAGAGCCATGATTACTAACTTTTTCATTCATTCATTCATTGAACAACCATGATGTCCAGGAGATGTGGTTCCAACAAGACGGCGCAACATGTCACACAGCTCGTGCCACAATCGATTTATGGAAAGAAACGTTTGGTGACCGCCTTATTTCACGTTTGGACCTGTGAATTGGCCTCCAAAATCTTGTGATTCAACACCGCTAGACTACTTTCTGTGGGGCTATGTAAAGTCATTGGTCTATGCGGATAAGCCACAAACCCTTGAACATTTGGAAGATAACATTTGCCGTGTTATTGCCGATATACGGCCACAAATGTTGGAAAAAGTCATCAAAAATTGGACGTCCAGATTGGACTATATCCGAGCCAGCCGTGGCGGCGGTCATTTGCCAGAAATCATATTTAAAATGTAATGCCACAAGATTATCTTGCGGATAAATAAAATTCATGTCAATCAAATAATTCATCGTTGTTTTATTGCAATTTAAAGTTCTATAGCTCTAAAAAAAACATCCTTTACAAAGTTATGTGTTCTCCAAAGGCGCAATTGGCGAAACAATGAGCAAACGTTCAAAAGCTTTCGATTTCTCGTGAGTGTTCTCGTCATTTTTCTAGTCAACATTTTAATCTAAAGGAACAATGTATATCCATGATAAGACTAGGGCTCATTTCAGTAATTCGAAGGAACTTTAGTGAAAATCGCCAATTGTTACAATTCTGTGCATTCTATATAGATTGCACAGAATTGTAATAATCCCACGTTTTGCCCCCCGAGTCGACCGAAGCCAGTTTTTTATGATAACACTCGTCTTATGTATGATCTGGCCACTATGCAGAAGATAAAATGTTATTTTTGTCTCGGCTATTTCTGTGGACTGTGACCGTAGATTTTTGCACAGTCGTCAGTTCTGCTAACGAACTTCTAAGTTAATACATGTATCAGGTGTCCAAATTTGTAGCCTTGAGAGGGGATCTCAAACTCCCTTTGAGCTAGAAAAAAATGAATGCCACATTTTTGGCTCCGATTTTTTTGGGAATTAATTTCGTGAAAACCGCAACCGATAACTTCAACCGTTTTCAAGTTATAAGAGAGAATTGGAAATTGGCGTAAAATAAAAAGTTCTCATAACTTCTTCATTATTGGTGCTAGAAACATTAAATTAAAACACTCTACAGGCACTTTTTTCAGTAAAATCTAATAGTGTTATCATTCGTTTTTTATTGCAATCAGTTTTTAAGTTATAATAAAAACTTTTGTGTTTTTTCAAATGTAAACCATAAAAATTTCTATAAGAAATCAAATCAATTTTTTCCCTTCGAAAATATAATGATGGCATCTTCGGAACTACAGTAGTTTTAGAAGAACCGATGACATATTTTTTATATTTTTCTCCGGAAAATGAAACCAGAAACTGTCGATATTCCTTTTCATTTTCGAAATATACAAAAATTGGAATTTTCCATTTTCCTCAAACTATCATAATTTTCACATTCATGTGCTTAATGAAGAAGTGATTTTTCTACCGAAAAGGTATTGAAAAATTAGAGGATCTTAAAAATACATGTATCACTCCACTCTTGAAGGTAATTATATTATTGAGTGAAGTTTTCGAAATTTTTTATTTCCAATCGTGATATGTATTGGAGAATAAACATCTGAATCCATTTCTCATTGCTGTCAGTTTGTCATATGGTTCAAATTATGATTTTTTTCGTCCTTAACCGAAATAATATATGGATAACATTTCTGACTAGGTGAAGAAATTGGTGAATGAGTTTCACAAACTCCTCCAGATCTATAACCAACAATAAACAACACGTTATATCATTGAAATATTCCTCCACTTGCTCTAAATATTCAAATTATATATACAGGAAAAGTAATTCTCCTCAAATCCCACACGTTTGTTTTCTTCCTGAAGATACCGATAAAGGTATTACGTATAATAACTGCTAAACTCTGATCTATTCCCTTCGGGAACAATGGACCATGATAATTTATACGATGCAAGTAAAAGTTGTATAAGAAGAAATGAAGCAATGTAGATCATGAAGAGAGTAAAATTTAATTACTGTTTCGAACGTTGAGAGTGAAAACTGAACAGTTTCTACTATTATGTTATGTAAATCAAACTACCGTTAATGCTCTGCTATGAAACTCTTGAATGACCAGAAAAATTTTCACATTTTTTGTAAATTTTAACGCTTTACGGATGGTTTTATAATTAAGGTACAGTGTGGTTCTAATTCGATGATTAATGATTGCATATCCCAAAGTAAAACAGTCAGTTGAAAATGAATAGCATGAAAGAATTTGTAAACCCCATATCGATATTTATTTTCTCTAATTCTGTGGTTATTCCGTTCATTCTTCCACATCTTGTAGAACAAAATCGTGCGAGAATATATCAGAAACGCACAGTTTTCATGGTTATATTTTATTATTCTATGTTGGCACTCCGAACTTTCCGCCACGGCTTTATCTGTCAATTCATCAATTTGCCTTAAAGAAATCAGTTCTGCCAACCAACATTTTTCAATGCAAAAATCACTAAATTATATTTATGGAAATATTTCATTAATTTCAATGAAAATGCAATGAATTAGAGAAAATAATGTATAATACTCGTACAGAAGGCTCATTCTACCACTCGTTCATTCAAAAACTTGCCACTTCGTGGCTCGTTCTTGAATTTTGAACTCGTGGAAGAATATCAATGCCTTCTGCACTTTATTATAAATAACTATTCGCTTGTGGGACACCTGTACAATTTCTTTCATTGTTCAATGACAAAATAACAATTGGTAAGCGCCAACGCAACGTGCCTCTTACCGTCACTGTGTATAAAATTTTCATTGTATACAACTTTTTGAAAACTTTTGTAATAATCTATTCTTTCATAGCATCTCAAAACTGGTCATAACAAAGCCAATACTGTTTGACAATATAATAGTGCCCTCGAACTAACAATAATGAAAAAAATTGGAAAATTCCACGGACGACTTTTTTGATTATAGGGTGAATTATAAATGAAACGAATTTCGTTTTCAACAATGTTTGACTCAACCAGTATCTAATAATAAGTTTTATTGAAAACTAGTCTGAAATTATTACCCTATGGGTAAGCAATATTTGTCGTGGAAAAGTGTTCATTCAAGATGTTTTCCTACGAAAAATGTTGCTTTATTTAAAGAAATGTCATTTTCCAACTTCGACCCTGTGTATTTCGAAAACTCTCGAAGACTTTCTTGTTCAGGAGGTCATATTCTACAACGGTTACAATTTTTCCATTAGGCTGCTGCCTGGTCCTTTCTTTATCTGGAGCCCCTTTTAACAATTGTTGTCGTTGGAGCAGAGTCTGAATAACACTTATCAACCCATTGCTTGTGTTTATCAATAAATGAAACTCGTTTTTATACAACAACAAATGTAGCGTCACTAAACATTCAATATCTCGTTCCAGTCTCAACTCTATGTTCCGAAATTTCAACTGTACCGTGAAAATTTAGGATTTTGTAAACATATCCAATGCAGTTTTTTATGAAAAGGATTCTATTTTACGAAGATAATCAATTTTTTACAGTGCAAACATTCTGGATGTCTTTCTCTCAATTAAATCCGTTTATAATTTCAACCTCGTTTTATTTAACTGACTGAGACTTAACTTAATGAGACTTGAAAAGCCTAATTTAATACTGCAGCAATAAAATTAATGTTACTTTGGATTGAATATTATAAGGACAGTTTGTCGTTGGATACGGCTCTGTTATATAATTACTATTAGTATATTTGAAAGTCGCTAAGGACTGAAAGCTCCATATGAATAACAAAATTTTGAGTTTGTACAGATCAATGGATTTTGAAGGCAAAAATTGCAGAAATAGAAATTTCCCAGAAACTTGACAATACATTATCATGAATTTAAAAACATTCATTGCTAATGATGTTATTCATACAAACACAGTCCTAGATCATGTAGTTTCGAAGTTGGGAATTTTTGAAAGTTTTATTATTTCGAAGCGAATGACCCACTATATTTTATTAATAGTATTTTGAATTGATATCTATTAGAACTTTTTCTTATGGGGATATGTTATGGGTAAAAGTAGAAGTAAAAAACTATAGAATAAAATTTACAGTGATTGCTACAGTATAGGTACATTCAATTTCATTTTCCTTTAACAATGCCACATTTTTAGAACTTCGAAAATTTAGTGGATAATATAAAACAATTTTTTGTTCAATATTTTCATTCATTGTGATGAGACGAACTCAGGAAATGGATCAATGTAAACTAACTGAATGACATATGATCTAATTATGCGAGAGCAAAGAGAACAGTTGTGCCAAAGTAACGAAAAAAAATATTTTGAAAATCTCTCAAGTGGGGCCTCAAACGGCCATTTTGAATGATTAATTTTTGAGATTAAAATATAAAGATTGTATTCTTATGATTTGTTTTCTTTGATTCTAATCATTTTATATAATCAGTAGAATTGAAATAAATTCATCGAATTTTAATTTTTTTTCAAAATCCCTTTTTAAATTTTGCTCAGCAAAATTATTTCACAAATATTTGCATTTCAGGTAATAAACTAATAAGTACTATAATACTACTAGACCATTTTTATCATGTTATTCAAAGAAGAAATATTTCTCAATTTGAGTCATATTTTAAAAAACGAAAACAAAATATAAAACAAACTTTGACTGGCAAAAGAGTATTCTGAAGTATTGAAAAAACTTCGAATTACAACATGAAGAAAGTAAAAACTTTGACCCTTTCATATCAATGGAATGAGCCAATATTTGTAATAGCTTTCTACTCAACGAGTTGTATGTAATATTGGTCTATGCATTTCAAGAATCATGTGTATCTCCACAATTAACACCGAGATTAACACTTATTTTTTTCTTCCAATAATTATGGTCCAGATAACATACAGTCATTCTTCAGGTATTAATTTAGTCGTGACAAATTAGAGCTATATCAAACCCAATTTTGAATCAGTTAATAACCATAATGAGTACAAGAACTTCAATTAACACTTGAATTTTGATGATTTTATATAACTAGATAGATATACATTCGAATTTCCTTTCACACTGTCTACACTATCAGGTCACGATTTAAACTCATCTTATTCAAGAAATATTTTCACGAAAAGTGCGTTTGAGATCTTTGTATCTTGTTGGTCCAAAGGTAGGTAATCAATATCAAGTACATAAGTTCTATAAGTGTATGAAGTGATATGAAGAACATGATAAGATTCTTTTAGCATGACTATTGAAGCCAAACAATTGTTTGTTCTTCAACAAAATTTTCACGTTGAGGTGACTAATGGGAATAGAGATCTTTTGCTCTCGTGGTAAGTGGATGGTGTTCTGAATGAAGTAGTTTAGAACGAACATACCACGTTGAATTTGTTATTACTCGAAGAATTTGCTCTTATGGTAATGAGAATGGTCTTAACAATTGAAGGTCGGATAAAATGAAGGCTGTTTGATACAGAGGATTTGGCCGTTACATCATAGATATCATTAAAGGAAAGGGAGAATTATTATGTCTTTTTAATTGAATTGATTGAGTAGGTATCTTATATTATGAATGGTATAAAATTTTACATTGCTATGGATATACCAACACTTCTCATAATAAAATAATAATATTCTCATAAAAATAATAATATTTTTCGTCTAAAAATATCTGGTAACTCGGGTTTTGGTTGAATTTGTATAATTGTAGAATTAGATTTTCGAAAATATTTCAACAGTACATAGGTCAAAATACTCAATTTTGTTTATCGTTCCTGAACAATATATTGGCAGTTTCTCCATTTTACATAATAGCATACATTATTTACATGCAAATGATTTTTTTAATTCAATAGGTACTTAGTCATCTATTGTATTCAATAAACTTCGTTACATTGTTAATCTGATTTTCAATTTTTCGAGGCATGAATTTTTTTCAATTTTAATTCTTTGGAAATTATTGTTTGCATTTTTTAGTCAATATAATAACCCAAATCTTTGACAAAATTCATGGAAATAAATTTATAATTTTTTCCTAGTAAATTAATTAATGAAAGTTAGTCGAATTAGAATTATTATTTAAAATTTAGAATGTGTGAAATTAAAATAGGAAAATCTGTTCATCTGTTCGCCACATATCAGTTTTTTTTTCGAAAATATGGGAACTACTTATTTTCATGATCTTTGCTACAGAAATCGGTTATTTTAACGCACTTTCCTGCAGGCTAGAAAAGTTATCCATCAATTTTAAAGGCTAAAAATTAAGGAGTAAATATAAACAATCACATTTGGACCAATTGTTTGTAATTTTAGAATTTTGAGCAGTTATTAGTATCAAACGATTGGGTTCAACTCACTGATGAACAATTTTAGGTTTGAATAAATTCTGCCAAGATATAAGAAAAACACGAATGAAGGAATTTTCGTAGACGTAGTACATATTCTTTCAAAAAAGGCAATCAAAATATCATAAATTTGAATGCAGAATATTGTTCTTCCATGATTCAGAGTCGATTTATAGATAAGGATTTTCTGTTGTGGTTCCTGTTGTAGAAATAAATAAATAAATATATTCCTCCTTCATATTAATAAATGCCTAATGTTTTTTTGTAGTTTTGTTGTTTTTTGTTGTTGATGTAACTACCTAATTCATTCGATTTGAATTTTTTTCCATGAATGCAGGAATTTTGTTATATAAATGGAAATAAGAAACCGTAGTTGAGAATATGTACTCATTTAGAATTCTGGAATATTGAGAATAAGAATTTCATTTGGGATTGGAAAAACTTTCCATCGGACGATTGCCAGAGGCTTTCTTAAAAAAATAAAAGCTATTTGCGAAATTTAGTACGTAGGTTTCCGTTACAATGCAACGATCCTTTCAATATATACATCCGGTTCAAGTATAATGAAGAATAACATCGAATTTATGCATCTCAAACATTTATTTTCTCGTAAATATCATAATAGAAATGAAATCTGTAAGAAGTGATGGTATGATTATACCGAATACAAGCTTCGCATCGTAAAGTCCTGCTACATCTAATAGTTTATCGAATCTTCATGAATCATTGCTACAGATCGGGTGAATAAGCACCAAAACTAATAATTATTTATTCATTATAGCTTATTAAGTGGATATTCAAGATAATTTACATTTTCCTGAGTATCTAGACAGAAAGAATTGTTTCAAATTTTCCCGAAATCGGTAGCAGATACAACAAACCTACAAGAAACCAAAAAGTTTAGTGCTAGCATAGTATAAGAAATGTTTCCCGCACGCATATGCAGTTGATTTTACCGCACGCGAATATTGAAGAATAAATTAAATTCTCTATGTTCGGTGTATAGAGACAGGTCAGAATTTAATTCATTCTTTAATATTTGCGGGAAAATCGACTGAAATTTCTTTACCGCAGGCATATGCGTGCGAAAAAGCAATAGCAGGAGTTTTTCCAGCACTGTTTGGGAAAGTGACTCTTTGATTACATCATATTATCACAAAAGGATTAAAAACAGGACCGTATTTCAAAAAAGTTACATAACACATGAATTGTATTCCTTTGAAAAAAGTTGCCATTCAAAGTAAAAATTGAATTCATTAGACTGAACTATGTATTTTTTCATGCCAATAACAATATTTCTCTAAAACGTGTAAAAACATAGGTTTCGAAGTCTAAAGGAAAAAAACTCAATAATCAATTACATTAATCGCTTTGAAGGGCATATGAAGTAAATAAACCTACAAAATTTGAACAAAATCAAACTGCTGATTCCCAAGTTATGGAGATCAGAAATTTAGGCCAATTTGCATAAATCACTCTGTATCTCCGAAACTGACAGTGTTAGGATACAAAACAAGTCACTTTTCTGAAAGGCCTGAATGACCTGCATCCGCCACTAGGCAGAATATCAAAATTCATTAAAAAAATTGTGGAAAGCTTCGGTTATTATTCATTATTTTCTCATCTCACGGAATATCTCAGTTCGTTTAGAAAAAATTCAGTGTAATAAACATAGATAGAGGGAGTATAAGCAATTTTTACATGTCCCCATCATGGTTAGATTACGTTGTCGGATTGTGATATATTTTCAAATCCACAATTTATGTATATCATTATGAATGTATATTATATTGAATGAAATATATTTATTTGATTGATTCCCGATTAAATATGCAAATTTGAATAGTTGGAATCCGATATTTTTGCTAATTGTCGAATTCATAATAAGCAGAATATTTATTATTTTCTGTATCTACCTACTGAAATCTAAGGTTTGGCAACTTTTGCTCTCCTAGTAGTCCTAGTGTCAACGGTACTTTCACGTCGTTTGGCGCGCTCGATAATAACCAGCGTCAAAAATTTTAAAAAATAAAAAATCCTAAAAATTGTCGCCAAACGACAATTGGGGAAAATATCAGATTCCAAATATTCAAATTAGCATATTTAATCGGAATCACTGGAATAAATATTTTTCAATCAATATAATATACATTCATAACGATATAGTAAAATTGTGGATTTGAAAATATATTACAATCCGACAACTTGATCTAACCATGTTGGGGACATGTGAAAAGTATACCTACTCCCCCTATCTATGTTCATTAGTCTACGCTGCTTCACAATTTTTTTTCAAAGGAGCGGAGATCTATCGAGAGATGAGAAAATAAATAACAATAACAGAAAATAAATTACAATAAAAAAAGTAAATAACAATAACAGGAGCTTTCCATAATTTTCCTATGAAAGAGTGTTGACATTCCGTGAGAAAAAATAAATAATAACCGGCGTCTTAAATGAAAAAAAAAAAGCTTTTTCCAATTTAAATAACAATAACAGGAGCTTTCCACAATTTGAATAACAATAACAGGAGCTTTTCACAATTTAAATAATAATAACAGCAGCTCTCCACAATTTTTCTTTGAAAGAGTGTTACCATTCCGTTAGAAATACTAAGTAATAACCGGCGTCTTAAATTGAAAAAAAAAACATCTAAATTCCTAAAAATTAATCAAAGATCTATTCACCAAAGAACAAGAATGCTAGAAGGAGCCTGTAGCAGGGTGTCTGTTTGGAAAACTTGGTGAATCACGAAGTCAAGATCAGTGCTCTGCATTTTTTTTCTGAAGATATTCTGTGAGATGAGAAAATAATGAATAACAACCGGAGCTTTCTACAATAGTTTTTTGAATGAGTATTGACATTCCGTGAGAATTACTAAATAATAACCGGCGTCTTCAAAAAAAAAATCAAAATTCCCAAAAATTAATTCCACTCACCAAAGAACAAGAATGCGAGAAGAACTCTGTAGCAGGGTGTCTGTTTGGAAAACATGGTGAATCACGAAGTCAAGAGGTAACAGGAGAGCGGCCGTTCGGAGGAGAGAGTACCCGAAACTACCGACCCAACATTATAGACAGACGGACGGCCTGTGTTTTGTATGTAGCGAAATGTTCTCGCGGATATTTAGTGAACACCCACAATGTGACAATACAATGTGTCACTATTCACTATTGCAGGTTCGCGCGGTGGCCAGCGCAAGGCAGAATGTCGGTCTGATATAAGCTCCCGACCTGATCTCGAAATAGAATGAAGACCCTTCCGTTGACCGGCCGTGCCAAAGCGGATGACGTCTCTTTAAATATCGACGGATCAATTTGTTCTGTGTTTGGAGTTATCATTTATGTTATGATGGATTTTATCCCCTAGCCTAGACACTAGGCACCACTGACTTTGTGTTGTCGGTGATGCGATTTGTAACGTGCATCGTTTTGATTTGTTATTTAGGTGGATGATTATTGCATTTGATCGATGTTGAGGTTATGTTCTTTTTGAGGAATTACCGGGAATTGGTCTCATTTAGATTTTCTAGGAAATTAAGAAGGTAGTTTCCTAAACTTATGGAGGAACATTTACTATTTATCAATGTGCTTTATTATTTACCTTCTTAACGTAAAATATCTCGATACGTTTTAAAAAAAATTAGGAAAAGATTGACGTGAAGTCGAAGCTTTTTGGCGCCTATTCATTTAATTCGCCAATTGGAAACCACCCAGCTACAGGGTGTAAATTAATAGCTGCGAAAAAATTTAGAGGGCGATTCCTTGTCAACAAATAGGGTGGGTCTTTTATATTAACTTTTATTCTTTGAGCCCCCCCTTGCTTAATTACAATCGCCTAAAGATGGTGCCCGAAAAGTAGTTTTTAATTTGTGAAAAGTTCATAATTGTTTTTTTTGTTACATTTTTTTTATTTGTACCAGTTCTCAATAAAATAGTATATTCTAAAACAAATTGCAGAATGGGCTCCTATTGAATGCGAAATTCGAACGCATGAGTTTTGGAATTGCTTTCTGCAACGAGTATAAGACGATATTTTCTCTATTTCAGTCTAGTTTTGTGGAATATTCAATGAAAAATTCAGATTATATATCCTAGTGACTTTTGTATTTTATCTTGGCAGTTGGTGTGATTGACAGATTACGGAATTCGAATGTGAATCGTACGTTTCGAATTTCGAAATATTCGCAATTACGCATTAAATTCGTGAATTATGTTTGACGAAATCGATTCAACACCAACAGAATTAAGAGAAATTGCGAATTATGTTGAAAGTCATTTCATTAAATCCAAATTATATTATATTGACAATTTTTGACGTTTGTTGAAATTTGATAGGATTGGAGGTCAGTATAGACAACTACAAAACGAAAAATATAACTGAAAACGATGCTGTAATCAGTTCATTACAGCACTGTTTTCAGAACTGTAATGAAGTCATTACGAGACTGAAATAGAGAAATATCTTTTTGATATCCGCCTATTAGATGAATTGAAAATCGAAAATAATTCCAGCCTTCGCAACTCAGGCGTTTTATCTGTTGATAATTTTTTATTCTCAAAAACCGTGAATTTTAGCAAAAAATTACATGAGACCTTATTTGTCAAGAATGGATCAGTCTATCCCAAATTAAATTTTCTTATTGTAAAATATGAATAAAGAAAAATATATCAAGAAATAAGATTGGGAGGTGGCTTTTTCTACCCCTTGGAATCATAGTCGATCAACACCAACAATTTTTTTAATGCCTTCTTGCCCGCATAAAATGTCAGCTTGAATTCATTTTCGTGAATTTCTTGGGTTTTAAGTAACAAATTAGAAAATACTTTTCGGGTGCACTCTTTAGGGGACTGTAACTAAGCAGGGGGGCTCAAAAAAATTTTTTAATGAAAGACCCACCCAATTTTTGGACAAGAAATCACCACCTAAATTTTGGGGCGCCATCTTTAGGGGGCTGTAACTAAGCAAAGGGGGGCTCAAAAAAAAGTGTTTTTATGGAAGACCCACCCACCCCATTTTTTGACAACGAATCACCACCTAAATTTTTCTCCTAATTATTCATATATGTACACCCTGTATACTATATGTATGTATATGCCTAAGGAAACCAACAGAAAAATAGATGAGGAAGTTTCTTGAAGTGATTTCGTTTTATACTTTCACGGAATTTTCAGCACACCGGAAGATGTTTGCAATATTTATATTTATAGTTATGTTCCTTGTGAACTTGGATGAGTAATAAATTACTCAACTATGGCTATGTTTTCTTCAAGGACGCAATTGGCGCATAAATTAGTAAGAGCTCAAAGCTCCCGAATTCTAATCTGTGCTTCCCTCATTGTTTTTTTTTTTTGATCGGTTGTTTTGTCACTGAAATATAAGGTTCCTTTTTGATATTCTGCTTGACTTTCTATGACTCTGATGCTGTCATGCACGAAGCGCGAAATTTTACAAGTTTAGAATTGTACGCATTCGAAAATTCTGTGGATATTGAATATTTTTCTCTGTAACGGTTTCAGAGTATCAATATTGGAAATTTTGACCCAGAATTTCAGAAGGTCTTGTGTTCACCACATGAAACCCATAAAAGGACAAAAATGTTAAGGTATATTAGTGCTGTTGTTAAAATTTCACTGGGTACCTCTACTCTACAGTATATGATTCTGTAAAGAACAAAAATATTCACAGATGTTGGATTTGGAAATATTGAGGATCCTAAATAACTATATTCTATGTTTCATTGTTCGATATGAGCATGTGTCAACCCTTGTCTGATTTATGCCTCTAGCCTTATATTCTATGCAAAAATGTCCAACGAATATTTATTATGCTTTCCATTTCATACCCAACATAGACAGAAAAACATCTGTTGCTTTTACAGTTTCATCTGTCAGGCCTCACAGGTTGATTATTTCAAGAACACAACTTTGAAGTATACCATAGGGTTGTAATAATTAATTTTCAGGAATATGACCTCAAAATCGATTCTGTCCGTCCCTGTTCACGATAAATTTCGAACGGCCTAGAATCATCATATAATTTGCAGGGTAGGATTGGATCTTGAATGCCACGGTTAAGTTCGTTATTTGGCAAAATCTGTACGAAATTGCAATTAGCCCATGACTCCTGACCTCATTTTCTATAATTTGGTTCCTATAATGCTCAATCATAAAATATTTTCTTAAGAAAATCTATCAATAATGTTTTAAGAATATAATTCAGGCCACGAAGATATTTCACAATTGGTAAGATGTAGAATTCGTTGAAATCTATGCATTGTTGAGAGATACGAAAATACAATGCGAAGATATGACAAAGATTATTAGAAAATAGCATAAGACTTGATGTACTCATGTTGTTCAAGATTCTAGAGAACATATTAGTCCAGATGGTCTCATCGAAGTAGTTATCTAAATTTAAATTAAAATCCAAGCTTCTTTTGCGCATTAATAGTATTAATAATAGTAGTTATTAATAGTTATTAATTAATAGTAGTTTTACTCCCTCCTCACTGAATGTCTAGTTGATGTCTGGGAGTCCTTACAATCTTATCAGGTTTTGAATTGGATAAATCTTTGCTTGTTAATTAACAGATATCAAGTTCCAAGAGTTGATCGGGATTCGACCCAATCAAAGAAAAAATTCCTTGTCTCTAATCACTAGATATAGTTTGGATTTGATAAACATATAATAATAGATGTGTATATGGATGAAGAAGTTTTTCAAGAAAATTGTGTATGATAAAAACTTCAATCGTGGTAATAAGAATTGATAAGCTGATGTTAATTATGATTCTGTCGGTATCTAATAGTTTTTTACAATTCAAATATGAATATTTAAATCTTATCTTGTCTACAATTAGTTTTATATTTATGAGAGTCTATTTCACTCCTTACATTTTTAGTGAGAAAGTTCCCATAGTGATGCTCACAGCGATAAAACATACAAGCTGGCAAAATCAACATGTTGGTTTCAGCGATAAAATTTTGGCATTTCTCAAATTCAAGATAACTTAGGAAATAAATATTTATCCAACTGTAGATCGCATCATGAACGTATTTGTCGATTTTTCATTCATTCGAAAAATGTGCCACCAAGAAGAATATACTTTCGGAAATACTTCCTCGAATGAAACTGACAAAACTTTTACCTACGTCTGTGTGTAACTCCAAAAAACTTGCAGAATATAAGAAGATTACTCTTTTGATGTGAGGAAAAAAACAGAGAATATTATAAAGACTTCAGTATGAGACCTTTATAGAACACCACTAGACAGATGATTCAAGATTCAATTTAATATTTCCAAAAAGTGTATAATCTTCTGGAGAACTTTCATATTTCCGTTATTTGAATATAGATTCTACTGAATTATCAGATGTGACATTTGAAATTATTTCAATTTTTCTGTAGAGATTCCATATTGAATCTAATCTATAATGAAATATTACCTATATTGAAGATTCTGTCAGGATAGAATTTCGAAGTATTGTTTTATAAACAAAAATAATTTATCAATCGAAACAAGCGATATCAAAAATGGAAATTTGAGTATACCAACCAACCTTCTAGCTTTGAGAACATATCTTGTAGTTGTGAACATACAAAATTCCAAATTGTGTAACAATTAGGAGCATCTGTTACAAAGTCACCTTCCAATAATATATTGCCAAAATAATCGATGTATACCATTGAGAATTATATTATTTTGTTATGGGTTTCGAAGAATCTAACCACTGTTTTCCATAATTTAGGAATAAAGTGGGAGGTTGATATTGTTCGAATCTATAACAATATGTAGATAAATTTTGTTTAATCGATATTTTTGACAGCGTGGTTCTACAATGTCATTGAAGAATATTATCTACCTGTTTCATGTGGTTCTATCTCAAGATAACTAACAACACTATGGTTTTATCGTTTCCAATTTTAAGGTAAAATATCTGACATGTCATAAATATCAATGTGAAAAATTTTGGATGAATATCCAGCAGCGGGATTCGAACACTGGCACATTCATTCGGAAATAATCCGGCTAGAATATAGATAAATTATTTTTTCTTGAATTTGTTTCCAAGATAGGATGATCAATATAATATTGCAACCATTTCTGAGTAAGATGATAAGCTCCTCCCTGAAATTTTGCAGTCTACATTCTGGGATAATTTTTTTGGGGTAATTTACTCTCGATATTCTATTATAACTTTTTATAGTTATGACTATGCGATCAATATAAAATTTTACTGGAGGCCTTGAATTGTTATTTTACATCTAATTGCCAATATTCATTTCCATTGATCCCTCAGTTTCGAAATTAATAGGAATACAAAATTGAATTTTTTCTATCCAGAAGATTTCAAGTTCCTAGCTCTTTCCGTTCGGTAGTTATCGTGTTTACGGCCGGACAGAACTGCATTCAAAGACTGATTCATCAGTGAGTAGAACCTTATAGTTTCAGACCCTTCCCGGCTGAAAATTATAGAAATTGTGATAATTGATAGGTAAGATATTTATTCATTTTTTGAAATCAGGTTTGAATGAAACGAGAGATCTTATTTTTGCTTTTGAAAGTAAAGCTGTTCAACTGAATTTTCATATGAATAACTAAGTTTTTCAAAGATCTATATTAATATTCAGCGGAAAGGAGATGAGTTCTTGAACATTAAAGCACGTATTTTTGTTTTAAACTGACCAAAATGATGTTGCTAACGAATCTTTCAACATGAGATTATTACGAAAGCTGAGGAATATATGTTTAACAGCTTTTAAAGATTTAGTTATGTGGCTGAAGAAAGAATGTTTTCAGCACGATTCAGACAAGATAAATCTTGGAAAAGATCTTCCCTGATATTTCAAGTGCATTATCAGTTTACCCAGGATTCTATCTTACTTCATCTAATAGTATCTTATCGGAAGAAAGGTGTATTAGAATGATTGGCAGAGAATGTAGGTGCAGAGAGAGAAATTGTAACTATTCCTCATTATAATTGAATTCCACCTATCTGAGTGAAACTAAGACACCTTCACTTCTTAGAAATTTCGGTCGTATAATTCAATAATTTTCTAATCGAAACAACTTATTTTTTTTGAAAAACCGCAAACGCTCCGTGTAATTCAATTTGGAAAATATACGGGGTGAGTCTTTGAGGCGAATTAGGTTCTAATGTTCCAAATTACATAGGTATACAGGAGGTTCAGAACATTCCACACAATTGATTAAAAAAGTTGACTGGAATTTGGAAAAAAATTTTATTGAATCTTATAAAATTATAATTATTCTATGGTGTATTTTTCTCCATGTAAATTTTAACAAATTCAATTACTGCAACTCTAGAGGTAGTCCGGTCATATTTTCTATGCTTATAATTTTATTAAATCAGACATTTGGGTCGATGCTTCCACGAGCCTTGAAAAGAATCATACACGATTCGAAACGTTGGCAATATATGACTTAATAAAAAATTGACAACTTTTTAATCAGTTTATAGACATGGACGCTACTAATCAACAATTCTATACAAGGTTTATGTGGGTTGTTTTAAAATATCTGTACGATCGATCTAGGCATTTTAGTAGGTGCATTTTGAATTACGAACTTTTTTGAATTGTGTCGTGACTGGATATATTTATCAAATTCATCATTGTAGCGAAAAAAATTCTTGTGCATTATTATTTGAATTTAATCTGAAATTGAAATTGTTAGGGTATCTATGGTTTTTATTTCCTCATATCTAATACAATTTATCATAATATAAATGGATATTGAAAAAAAAACCATTATTTCAACCTTTGTCAGCTCTGCAATCAAATCATTTTACCTATTCGGCTATTGCATGAAATGTAATTATGATGTACATATACAGAAGGATTCATAAAAAAAATGTATGAGTTTGAAGGCTGAATTTTTGCATTGAAAAATATTGTACTATTCTGATTGATAATTTTGTGTAGTCGATTCTTGGAGAAATAATTCAATTTCTTCATTAATTTATTGCCCTTTGATTGATTTTATTGATGGGTAAAAAGAAAACTGTGAAATATTCAAGGTGTTATACAATTTTTTTCTTGGCCAATTTCCAAGGTTCTTTTGGAAATGATAAATCTATGGAATTCCAGAGATATGCTTGATTTAGAAATAATAAACCCTTAAAACGAATAAAAGAAAAAAATTCGACTTAACGAAGCAAATACATTAAAAAAGATAAATGGTTTTCCAATTAGGAGACTCATTAAAAAAAAAAACTTAAGCACTTTTGAGTCTTTTTCTATTCTCAATGGTATATGGAATGAAATAAACATCCATTGATTTCTCTGAATGTTCATTTCATTCCATATGCCATTGAGAATAGAAAAAAAAACCAAAAGTGCTTTAGGTTTGCGAACTGTGACTGAAAAATTTTGACCATTTTTGTAGTGAATTTAATCAATTTTCATTTTGAGTAATGGCGTAGTTATTATTTGTCAAATGACAACAGATAACAGCTTCAAAAGAAACAGCTGTTCACATAGAGAGTTATTCAAAAAGAAACCTATTACTGGAAAACCCTGTATTTATTCGGACGTTACATTGCACACCCTGTATAGTGCATTCATTTACTAATTCACTGAATTTCTTGGAAAAACTCTTCCAATAGTTGAAAGTCGATAAAATTCGATGTTCATTGACTTTTAGTGGTCTCATCAAGGTATATTTTTACGAGTAAATTTCCATTATTCATGACTCGATGTGAATTACTTTATATTATCCATAAATAAATGGATGGGCACATTTTTGAAGACTCAGGAACACTCAATAAGATTGGAAATACTTTGGATGAATTTTTTATATCAAAATTTCATTTTATTTTTGATCTTTTTTATGAATTATCGATCGAAAAACTCCCTCATTATATTTTTAAATGTTAAGGTTATCATTTTATGACTATTTATGTTGGTACGTGAATGAAGTAGGTATTGTAATTCTTCTAGGATTTTAGATAATGATCATATTAAGAATAAACCATCAAGTTGGTTCATTGAAATTTCGAATGTTCCTAACATATCGACTTTGAAGATTGATCAATGATTTGCTTTCGTACGACCTTGATCTCTGGTTCTCTGCTTGATTCTTCCTGCACGAAAGGAAGAATTTGCTTTGAGTTATTGTATCATAACTCATCATTATCTGAAGAATTTATGCCATGATTTTTATAGTATTTTTTGCCGTTGGTCGGACCTGTTTTATGAGAATTTTTTCACGAATAGGTACTTTATGAGGACTAGTTGGCATGTAGTTTTCTTATGCAGAAAAAAAGGAGATCTAGTTTTTCGAGTAGAAAAAATTTTATCTGAAATATTAATTTTATTTCAGTGATGAAAAATTGCCCTGTCAATAAACGACAAGTATTGTAAATAGGTTTTGGGAAATCATTAATTAATTTTATTTAGAACATCTAACCTAGAAAAAAATAAGGATATTTTTCATAGTACACGATGAAATAATAAATTTGAAATCAGTCTGTAGTTCTTCAAGTATCTCATACCTATATGGTCAAATGAAGTGATAACATTATTCAGGAATTGAACGAAATTACCATTTTGTTATTATTCTGCCCTCATTCCTTGGAGTCATAAGATACTCTATTCACTAAACGCTTCTGTTATTATATTTATTGCATTGTCCCTCAAATTCACGAGTCGTTAAATCCAATGAGAATTTTTATTTTGAAACTAGCGTAATATTCACCTTGTCCTGAAATAAGGGGCATCTAAAGGATGAATTGAATGATGTAGTGTAAATGTTATTTATATTGTAGTCTTCGGGAACATCAATGTCATCTTGAAGTTGTAGAACTGAGCCTTGTATAGCACTTACACTTGGAATGGTAATTTTCAGAACTTTTTGTGAATATTCCGCCCACAAATTTGCATAAGATTATGTTTGATAGTTAATGAATTTTGCGAATTTTATTTCAAGATTTTTAGCCTTCAAGATCCTTAAATTTTTTGCAACTATTGCACTTTCATCATTCTTAGTACCACCCAAGAATATTGGAAATCAAATGGAGCATTTTTCCAATTTTATAGAATATCTCAAGCTATTGAAAATATTGGCTGTTAACCTAAACAATTTATTGAATGGTGAAAATTAAAATTATTCTGTATATCATTCTTCAGAAATAAGGCTGCTAATATTGCATCTTTATTTTTTATTAATTTATTGGATATCCAATAAGAATCATTCTGCATTTATGAGAATTTAAATGATAATTTACATTCAGGTAGGTACACAATTATAATGATCTAGATAAATTATTGAAGATATTCGAATGATAAATTTTATGTTTTATAGGATTCAATTCTTTAAATCACATGTTATGATTCATTTATGTTTAATTTTGAAGAAAGTTTCCATTGAGTATTGATGTACTACATACTACAATATTATCTATTAGGGTTGAAGGCAATATATTTTCTTCTCTGTAATTAATTACTACATTATCAAGTAAACTACTCAATCAATATTGATTAATATGCTTTGTTTGTCTAATTTTCAACATTTACGATTACTCCTTTTTTTTTCTATTTATAATTATTCTTATCTCTGTGTATTATATGTATTTGTAGTTTCTTACTTGAAATATTCAATTCTTTCGCATACTGTCGATAACATTTCAATCAAGACTCAGGCTCAACCATTAAAAAAAATTTTTAATCTTGAAAATTCGACTTTATTAGTCCATATAGTCACCTTCAAGAGTGATATATGTATACCAACGCCCCTCATACTTTTTAATACATTTTTTTGATGATAGATTCGTATTTGCTTTTGAGATAGGCTTCAACCTCGGTAATCATTTCTTCATTAGAACCAAATTTCACTGGGCCTAGATCTGGAGAATTAGCTGGATGGTCAAGTAACTGGAAAATTTTATGTTATATTCACTGTTGATGGTTTCTTTTTTTTTTCAAGATAGTTTGAGCTTTTGTTTGGTTTGGGTGGCTTTCAACGACTTTTCAGCTAACTAAAGTCATCCAGAGTAATCTGAATGATAAGGAGAGAGAGAGATACATTCTGATAGTCAGGCTGCAATCAAAGCCCTTAGCTCACATATAATCGATTCTACAATGGTATTGGAGTGCCGAAGAAAACTCAATGAAGTAGGCAAGAATAACAAGGTTTTTAGTCTGGGTTCCAGGCCATTCGAGAATAAGAGGGAATGAAGAGACCAACGCACTTGACAGAAAAGGAGCGCAAACTCCTTTCATTGGCCTGAAACCTTTATGCGATATAGGCAAAGGTACCTACGAGAAAGAGTTTCAGGAGAAGAAAAAACCGAAAGAGAAACATTCTGGCCGAATTTTCCTGCATTGAATCATCCCAAAAAGTTTCTTCGAAAATTTAACACTGCGAGATCCAAGAAGTATCTGGATCTCAGCAAAAATATACTACACCTCCTCACTGGATTCCTCAAAGGGCATTGTCGCTTTAGGGAACACCTCATGAGAATGGGTCTAGCAAAAAAATGAGGAGTGCAGATTCTGTGGGGAGGAGGAAGAAACTCCGAATTACCTAATAATAGAATGCCTCGCCTTCACTAGCCACGCAAAATCTGTTTTGGACAAAGAACTTGTGGACGTGAGGAATTAGCCTCCTTGAAGCCATCCCAGATACTGGAGATCATTAGAACTGGAAGGCGAGCTGTAGATCACGTTATGGCGTTATTAGCTCTGATGATGGCGGGCACAATAGACTATTAGGTCTCAGTAATTAAATCTTATCTAACAGAATGTGCTACAGGTGTTTGACAATAGTTTTTTTGAACATTCGAAGGCTAACGATGAAAAATCTCTAGGAATAATCGTGAAATTTGTAGATACATCAGAGCCATGAGACGTAGTTCGATACACATGATGGATTAATACCTTTTGAAATGGTAACCATAAAAGTATGTTTACGTGAAGTGACAAAAATAAGTATAATGATGGTTAATAATTATTAATTCACCTACCGTTGATACATTCTTGGATTTGATACCAATTAGTTATGGGAACGAATGATATAAATGCCTTAAAAAAAAAACTTAGAAAATAACAGAAAATTATGGCAAACATTGGTATGCTTATTCATCTATAGTTATGTGTGAAATTTGAATATGCATTTATTATACCTACCTGATGATTTCAAAACTTATTACAGAAAATATGGATTTTACACAAGGTGTTATTATATTTGCTGATGATTTTCTAATTAGAGATTATGGTTGATCTTTGTCGAATCCCTGATATTTGATATACAAGTATATAAAAATAATTTTAAATTCTGTGGAACGAATCTACACAATTAGCGTATCTCACAAATAACTTTGACTGTGGTGATTATCACGATGGAGATATCTAGAAATATTGTGTACCCAATGATTCTTGAAAAAGTTTGAGATGAAAATATCGTTTCATGGAAATATGAACAATTCACTTTATAGGACCTTTTAACGAAGGAATGAGAGAAGAAAAAACGCTGCCACGTATTTTTTTTTGTAGATCATGATCATAAAATTGCATTTTTCAACTCTTCAGCAACTTCAAGAAAACATTTTTTTTAATAGTTGTAAACAAGTTTTCAAGGGGAAGGTCCTAATTCATGTTTACATGAAATACGCCCTCCAATTTTCGACAAGGTTTCATCTCCCAAAAGCTTTCCCACTTAGGTATATTTGGTAACTCTCTGTATAATATATATTTTCACTTTATTTTCGCAAGAAAATTGTTCCAAAAAAGTGGAAGAATGACATCGTTTTGAATTATCACGTTATTCCGCGTTTTCAATTTCGAAAAATACTTTAATACGAATTTGAAAAAGCGCATGAAGGTTCCTCATTTCACGTAAGTGCTGACAGTGCTGTTATCATTTTTGGATGCATGGATTCACAACGAGTTGATCATTCTGAAACCCTACATAACTGGAATAGAAGGGATTCTATAGGTACAGCTTCTGGATCTCTCAGGTTCTTTATAATTGAATTATTTATGTGATGAGTAATTTTACATTGGCTCATTTCAAAAAGAAAAGAGTCCAAGGCTTATATATCTACCAGTAAAATTTAACTTTCAATAGAATTCCAAAAATTATGTCTATCATGCGATACCATAATTGAATCAAATTGAAGTCTCACGTGAGATCGTTCAATGGGATAGTTTTTATCGATGATAACAAACTATTATTATTTCAGTCATTGTATCTTCTGCTGATAATTTGCACAAAATAAACATGAAGTGCATAGGAAGTTGTTGATTAGATTGTAATAAATATGTAATATTAATAGAGATAAAAAGGAAACGAATGATTCATATATTTAAATAACGATGAACCAATCAAGGGAAGAAGTTTGGCAATAATTTTTGTCATCGATAGAAAAAACTTTATGGATTTAATATATGTTTGGAATGCACATTTTAACGCTGTGTGCGATGAATAAAGCTTATTATTGTAATTATATGATGACTAGAGGATGTTGTGTCTCCATTTGATGCTCTTATGATTCATTTAGATTCATCACAGATTGTTATTGTTCAACTTTAAAGTAGGTACAGCTATATAATATGCAGTTTAATGAATTCAGAAGTTAATTGAGGGATGGTCCTGCAATATTAATTTTGAGAATGTTTATATTTATTCATGTCACGAATACTGAAATTGAAATGAGAAACTATGATTTCTGAAAGAGATAAAATAATAGAGGACCCCCTTTGAGATTCCAAAGTTGATTTTCTCTCCTCATAAGGGGGAACGAAATGAAAGACATTGTATCATAAGTGTACTTCCCCCTCGAAACCATCAATCTTTCATTCGCAACAATTTTCCGTTAGATGTCTCTTTTTCGAGCTTTTAAACTTATTCAACTTGACAAACATCTTGGTATGAGAAAAAATCCAATTTTGTAGTAATAACAGATCCAACTGAGGTTAAAATCTTGGGTGTACATGTAATTCCAAGCATGACGCCAAATTTCGTATTGATTTCGTCTCCAGAACCATATAAAATTCAAGTAATATATAGAAAAATATTAGGCCAATTGAGAAGTCCCCGGTCTGTTGCACAGATGGCGGTGCTAGTATAAAATCCATATAATTTTTAGTTAGTACCAATCTTCAAACGATACGTGTCAAAATTTGACAGCAGTCCGACCATTAGTTTGTGAAATATTGCTTTGTGAGTGTAGCTACTTTTGTTATTTGAAAAAAGAGGAAAAAAACATATTTCGTGTGCTGATAAAATATTGCCTTTTGAAGAGAAAAAATACAGTTGAAGCAAAATCTTAGCTTGTTGAAGAGTTTCCGGGTTCTGCACCAGGAAAATCAACCATATTGATATGCTAAGTGTAAACATGGTGAAATGAGCTTCGAAGACGGCGAACGCAGTGGACTCCCAAAACAGGCTATCACCGACGAAAAAATCAAAAAAGTTCACAAAATAATTTTGAATGACCTTAAAGTGGAGTTAATCGAATTAGCAGACATTGTGAAAGTATCATCTGAACGTGTACATCATTCACGAATATTTGTACATGAGAAAGCTCTGTGCAAAATGGGTGCCGCGCGAGCTCACAATCGATATAAAGCAACAACGTGTTAATGATTCTGAGTAGTGTTTGAAGCTGATGAAGTGCAATAAATCTAAATTTTTGCGTCGATACAATGGATGAAACATGGCTCCATCATTTCACTCCGGAGTCCAATCGACAGTCAGCTGAGTGGACTGCACACGATGAACCAAATCCAAAGCGAGGAAAACCACAACAGTCAGCTGGCAAGGTTATGGCAAAAGTATTCTGGGATGCGCAAGGTATAATATTCATTGATTACCTCCAAAAGGGCCAAACCATTGACAACGATTATTAAATAGCGTTATTGGATAGTTTAAAGGATGAAATCGTTAAAAAACGGCCCCATTTGAGGAAAAAAGAGGTGCTATTTCATCAAGACAATGCGCCGTGTCTCAAATCAATGAAAAAAATGGCAAAACTGCATGAATTGGGCTTCGAATTGCTTCTGTATTCACCGTATTCGCCAGATTTGGCTCCAGCGACTTTTGCCTGTTCTCATACCACAAAAGAATGCTCGCTGAAAAGAAATTTAGCGCCAATGAAGAAATAATCGCCGAAATTGAGTCCTATTCTGAAGCGAAAGACAAATCGTACCTACTACAAAAATAGTATCGAAAAGTTGTAAGATCGCTAGAATCGCTGTATCGCCCTCGAAGGCAACTATGTTGAATTTTAAAATCGAATACTATGATTGACCGGGGACTATTTCATTGGACTGTTATACCAATCAGATTGAAATTTAGTTTGCATGTAATTTGTTGTAATACTGTATCATCACAACCTTATAAGTTTATATTCAATGAATGAGTCCTCAATAGCACCTGTTCAGGGCTTTTCTTGATTATTTTCGTATTTCAGAATCATTAAAAACATTTTTTCTCAGGAAATGTTAGGTAAACCTTCTGTTTTTTATTCGAATTATAATTCACTCACCTGTATGGTTAATTAACACATTGAGAGCCAGAATCGGAAGTACAAAAAACATGTTTTGAGAAAATTCTCATGTAGATGAGACTGATTTTGAATTAAGTAATGACTTGCTCTGTATTAGTCAGAATTGAAACAATTAATTGAGTAAAGCGAGTTACGAATGAACTTTAAATTCGGTTAGTGTTGGCAATTACATCATCGAAACCACAGTATGGAATCATTCACCAAATTTCTATCTAAATTGGACCCAAAAAACAATAATCTTACGTGTGACAATCAGGTCGTTCTTTGAAGCATGTCTTATTTGAATTTGGTAGTGATTCAATGAAGAATATTTTTATAAAAGTTTAATGAGTCTTCTTGATGAAGGATATTTAATATAAATCAAATAATTTGACAACTTTGTGTCTAATCCTTCACAATAATATATCTGTATGATATATTCAGTTTATTTTTGTCTTGGAATATATTCCAATTCTAAAAATGACAAATTTAATAATCAACCAAAAGAAAAATTCAAAATGACTAAAACTGTACAAATTGAGTAAACGGTTAATAAATTGAACAACTAAATTAACATAAAGACAGACGTACGTTTCGGAATTTTTGTATTTAATAATACAATTTTTCCTCATCAGTGCCTTATAGTTCAACGGAATTATTAAATTTACAAACTTACCACGTGTATATCTACCTCAACACTTACGTAAGTGTTGAGGTAGATATACACGTGGTAAGTTTGTAAATTTAATAATTCCGTTGAACTATAAGGCACTGATGAGGAAAAATTGTATTATTAAATACAAAAATTCCGAAACGTACAGTTTTAGTCATTTTGAATTTTTCTTTTGGTTGATTATTAAATTTGTCATTTTTAGAATTGGAATATATTCCAAGACAAAAATAAACTGAATATATCATACAGATATATTATTGTGAAGGATTAGACACAAAGTTGTCAAATTATTTGATTTATAAAGAATATTTTTGATGAATGTTGGATGTGATCTGATTTTATTTCTTAATTTGACAGAAAAAATATTTCAAATTTCACAGATCGTTTCCCTCGTCTTATACACTGTGTCCGTAAAGCATGGAACAAATTCATTTTTAGCTAAACAGACCACTTTAAGAAATAATCCTGAAACACGTCGATTTTTATTTTAATTTACCGTATTTTGAAATAATAATCTAATATACAGGGTGAATCACTTTCGAGTATAGACGTCACCGTTATTTTTTTTAAATGGAACACCCCCATTTTGTCTCAATTTTCGGATTACTCCAGCTGAGCTGATTCCAAAAATGTATCACATATTGGTTCCAATTGGTACAGGGTGGACAAAAATACAATAGTTTTGTGTGTGCTCATAAAGTAACGCGTAACATTCTTTATTAGTTGAATTAACAATATTATCAAAAAAACTTATTGTCTAGCCGCAATTGGTTTGAATGTATCATCCTGTAGTTTGTTATATTTTTAGATTAATAGAAATGAGCTGTTTCCAAACATGTTCGGTACTTGTGGTCTAGCAGACCTAATATGAAAGAAATTATTTCTTATCAATTTAAAAACATGTGATGAATGCAAAAAAACTACAGGGTGTTACATTCAAACCAATTGCCGCTAGACAAAAAGTATTTTTGATAATATTGTTAATTTAACTAATAAAGAATGTTACTCGTTACTTTATGAGCACACACAAAACTATCGTATTTTTGTCCACCCTGTACCAATTGGAATCAACATGTGATACATTTTTGGAATCAGCTCAGCTAGAGTAATCGGAAAATTGAGAGAAATTGAGATTGTTCCATTTAAAAAAATTACGGTGAGGTCATTACTCGAAAGTAATTCACGATGTATATTAGATTATTATTTTAAAATACGGTACTGAACTGAATTTCACCTCGAATTCTAAGCCTTCGTTTCAATTCAATCGATTTATGGTTTTTCTCGATATATTTTGAGTAGTTGGAAATTTTTTTCAAGATGTCTTTAACTCCGAAACCATTAGGCGCATTAACTTGAAACGTAGCCAAATGCGTACAAAAAATAATCTAAACAGCGCCTGTAGGCGGCATACAGACGTACAGACTGAAAATTTCCAGAATAATTGTATCCAAGACTATTCACGATTTTTGAGGATTTTTATTGACATTAAAGCTCCTAGATATTGCGAGGTAAGTACTTCCAGCAAAATAATACTTCAATTAGTTTTTTAGTTAATAAATCAATAGACATGTAATATTTGTATTCAAATTTCAATGGGTATTATAAGTATTGTTGAAGTCCATTGAAATCAAGGACGTTAAAGCACCAAATCCATAAGTATTGTTATTGTAATTTGGAAATATACAACCTTGTCATCCAAACTTACGAATCCCCACATTTAATAACAAACACAAAACTTTTTCACAATGACTACTTGATTACATCTGACTGATTTCGGATCTAAAGCCCTTGTTTTATAGTCGAGACTAACAAAGAACTATAAACCTCCTGCCGAAAAGATAAATCTGAACCTACACGTGAGGCTCTCTCACCTGAAAGCTCTTTTTATAGCTACCTCTAGTGGCTTCGATTGAACAGAAAAGTCCTATGCGTATTGGTAGTCTTGTAAGGCCGATTATTTACTGAAATTATTTTTCGGAAAAAAAAAGTTTGGAGTTGAAAGAAATACCTTGGAATTTCAAGGAATACAAGTGAACCTTTTGAATACTCTTTCCTCGAAGAGGGTGCTATAACATTTCTTCAGGATGTCTTTTTTTACGAATTTTCAGCTGACTCACTGATGACGAATCCATTCTCAAATTCAATTCTGTCAGTCCGCCCACAAACAAGATAACTCTCGAACGTAAAATCAAACTAGAGTTTCTGTTAATATGAAAATTTCCCGAGATTTACTTCATCGGGATAAAATATTGCATTCGAATGAATAACTATTTCAAGTTTCATGCAAAGTTTCATTTCGCATTACCATCAGATCGCTAGATCTGAGGAAAATATTCGATATTTCAATAACAGAAGGAGCGAATGAGCTGAGATTTTGCAGTAGATATAAAATTGCAATTACAAGCTCCTTGAAAAATTTCATGTTGTTCGCGTCAGAGATTCAGAGAAAATTCCAGAAGAATATCGGGAAAAATACTCAATATTTGAAATATGAGATTAGAACCAGTCTCAGATAACTCAAGCAGAATATCGAAAGAAAATCCCAAATATTTCAATAGATATGACTAGGTTAAAATTCAGTTTGTATAATACATGTAAAATTACCTCTCGCTTGTTTATGTTAAATTTCAAACCCTCATCTAGATGAACTAACCGACAACAATGACATCATAATAAACCACATCTCATGAATATTGATGTGGTCTCCACTCTCCACCTACGCAATAAGCGCAATGGTCTCTAGAAAGCTCCTAATTCCAAGTCAATTACTTTCGGATTTTTACTTTTAAATTCTTCAAATGGAGGAGAATTCAATAAATCTTATTAGGTACTACAATTCCTGCATTGGTTTTCTTATTTTTTCTCAACGGTAATTATACACACTTTAAATCAAACTAATTTCATTGATTTTCAGTAAATGGAAAAATTACCAAAGCAGACTTATTTTATCTCAGATAAGATTGACTGATTGACGCGAAATTTGTAGATATTCTGTTTAGAATTTCTACATAACGAAACGTATTTCAACGCCATGATTATTTATAGCGCGCAACCAGTAATACACTAGCCTGTTAATTTATAGAAGGAATATGGCGAAATAGTATGCCATACAGTGCTATTCACTATTTATTTTTATAGGGAATATTTCAAATTCATGACAAAAACTATCTTGAAAATTTGAAGGCTCTGAATTATTTCTCTAGATTATCTGCTAGGTACTATCATTACATACAGAAAAGTATAATTAGTTAGGTACTCTGATTTCTGTAACAGCTAGAGCTAGAGTAAATCTGTTTGTGGTAGATATTATTTGTTTCATCATAAAGAAGCACAATGTCGCACAATCAGACACCATAAACATTAAAAAAATATGCGAATTTTGAAACCATATTTTGCATAATTTAGTTTTCGAAGATATACAGGATGTAAGTGAATAAGTGCAACAGTTCAGAGCTACAGGGTGTTAATATACATTTATTGTTCTCAATTTTCTGAAAAAAAAATAGTACGCCACTGAGATATTTCCAGCTGAAAATCTTTTTTGAATGCTCGTTCCATTTGTGGCAAAATCTCTCATGATTTTTTTCTCTTAGGCGTCGACGTTTTAATGCAAAAAATCATTTTAACATAAAAAACAATCAAGTAATAGATAAATGTTTTAAAATTATTATTATTATGAAAGAAATGATAAACATGGGTTAAGATTTTTGATTTTTGTGCATAAAAACAGCGACTCCTAGGAAAAAAGACATGAAAGATTTTTCCCAGAATGGAACGACCAATTCAAAAAAGATTTTAAGTTTGAAATATCTCAGTGGCGTATCATTTTTTCTTTCAAAAAATTGAGAGCAATGAATATACTTCAACACCCCTTATCTCGGAAAACGAAGCATTTTTGAACAAAAGTTATATAGTAGGTAAACTGTCATTATTTATTATGCAGATCTCTGAAGTTTGTCGCACTTATTCACCAAAACCCTGTATAATATCTAGAAATAAAAAGAATAATAAGAAATCCAAAAAATAATTCATTGCGTATTTCGACAGATTGCTGTCAAACTGGGCAGTTTTACCTACGTGTATCATGCGTGTGAACTCTTCGATCCCTATTTACTCAAGTCGTTTCGATAGTGGACAGATTTCCACCTAGACACCTCTCAACAAGTTGGTCACATAAAAATTAAAAATAAACAACCTTTTACAGTTGTTTACTATTTGAATTCTGAGTTGACGAGAAGAAGGCTCTGGTGTTTTTAATAGACATATTTCACATATTTGTCTATAGGAGCATTACAGGATTTGTTCTGCACTTCAGAGTTAATAACAACTGAAATACCATCTGTGAGGTCTGAAAGACTTGCCTTCTCTTTAACTTTATCACTGAAAATTGGTGTTACCACGATCAGATGAGTCTTAAGGGAAATATTTTGTTGAATCTAAGTATACAAACTATCCCAGAATAAAAGGTCAATATTTCAACTTCGTATTCCACGATCACAAAAATTGGGAAAAGTTGGAATACATTTTTTGTTTCTCGACTGTGCAACAGCTCCTTAAAAGGTCAACTAATTTGTTATGATCCTTGGTACTTGGGAGCCTAAACTAACGGGTGTTTTTTTCGAGGTATATAACTTTAAGTTGGCATTACTGTTCAAGATGGCGACCGATTTAACAGCTGTCGAGTGATTTATTTTCAGTTTGGTTTGGCAATTTATCATGGATAGACTCACGCCTGAACAACTTGCAAATAGTGCAATTTTATTTCGAAAATAATGGTTCTGTACGGAATACGTATCGCGCACTACGTCCATTTTATTTTGTTTAGCGATGATGCACTTCTGGTTGAATGACTACGTCAACAAACAAAACTGCCGCATTTGGAGTGAAGCTAATCCTCAAGTGTATGTCGAAACACCGTTACATCCAGAAAAACTGACTGTTTGGTGCGCTTTATGGGCTGGTGGAATCATTGGTCCGTACTTCTTCAAAAACGATGATGGCCAGAACGTTACAGTCAATGGTGATCGATATAGAGCCATGATTACTAACTTTTTCATTCCTGAATTGAACCAGGAGCTGTGGTTCCAACAAGACGGCGCAACATGTCACACAGCTCGTGCCACAATCGATTTATTGAAAGACACGTTTGGTGACCGCCTAATTTCACGTTTTGGACCTGTGAATTGGCCTCCAAGATCTTGTGATTTAACACCGCTAGACTACTTTCTGTGGGGCTATGTAAAGTCATTGGTCTATGCGGATAAGCCACAGACCCTTGACCATTTGGAAGACAACATTCGCCGTGTTATTGCCGATATACGGCCACAAATGTTGGAAAAAGTCATCGAAAATTGGACCTCCAGATTGGACTACATCCGAGCCAGCCGTGGTGGTCATATGCCAGAAATCATATTTAAAATTTAATGCCACAAGATTATCTTGCGGATAAATGAAATTCATGTAAATCGAATAATCCATCGTTGTTTTATTGAAATTTAAAGTTCTATAGCCTAAAAAAAAACACCCTTTACTACTTTGAGCATACTCTGCAAATTTCAATTAGATGCGTATCAAACTGGTGGTATCAAGGGTAACAACTTTCTTCATACCATTCTTTATCTGTTTTGTAGTTTTCTATATTTCTGGTTATGTGATGAATATGAAATTCTGCACGAGGTTTAAGAGTTTTAGATTGTCATTCAACATTCAAATACAATATGTAAACGGCCCCAAAATTGAAAAACATTGAGGTTGTTATGAGATTTTCCCCAGAAACCATCAGTTTGAGACGCAAATGATTGAAAACTATTGCTTTGTTTACACTGGTAGTTAAGGCTCCTGAGTCACAAGATTTCACGGTTTTTGCTGCGTTAGTTCGGTCAAGTACAATTCACGTCAAATAAAGACCAAAACAATCAAACATTTACAGGATGTATCTAGGAAAAAATCATCCTTTGTCATGATTTTTGGGTCAGTGGGACACACATGTAGATAATCACCGTCATTAACAACCAAGCATCTCTGATTTCGTCTCCATGTCACCATTCAGAAATTCCTATCAGGTGCGAACGCATTTTTCGTAAATACCGCAGGCTTCTTCAGTGGACAAATGGGCACTGAGACAAGAGTATTCAATTTGTAGGAAGTACCATCTATCTCGATCAGACCAGGCGCAGATAGAAGGTTAGATAGCCATCAACTATTAGAGATAGTATGAGCGGTGAGCGGCAAACCATCCTCAAAATGTGGAACCATCGTAAAAATTCTTGGAAGATTTGTAAATGGAAATGTTTATAATAAATCTGATGCATCAAGTTGACGGTTGACAATTAGTGGCGGACGTTGAACTCTTAAATTGAATGGAGCCTCCGAGCATCAGAAGCGCAGTCTTGAGATTGGGCAAGACAAAACAAACAGTCTCGGGATTATCTTATCGAATTATTGGCTTCGACACCTGAAAATCACTGCTGTTGGTAGCGGGAGATTTGAATTCATTACCTAAGGATGGGAGTAATAGACATGTTCAGTCCCTGGAATAGTGACGTGTTTAGCATTACGAAAAGTACGCATGATTTGGGTACAGCAAAAGATATGCATTAGAGAAAAGTATCATGAAAAGCTTTTGCCCTCTTGTTCTGTGATAGTTGAATGAATTTCAATGATTATATACCATCTATGTTGAAGAATACCATAATTTTTTTCATTTTTGCAGAAAACTTTGTTGATCTTTGTTTCAATTGTGATGTTTTTCACTTCATTTATGTGTTAGACGCATAGAGTAATAGACTTAGATAGAGGGAGTATACGCAATTTTAACATGTCTCCAACATGGTTAGATTACGTTGTCGGATTGTGAATTGTGATATATTTTCAAATTCAGAATTTTTCTATATCGTTATGAATGTATATTATATTGAATGAGATATATTTATTTGAGGGATTCCCGATTAAATATGCAAATTTGAATATTTGGAATCCAAAATTTTTTCTAATTGTCGAATTTATAATAAGCAGAATATTTATTATTTTCTGTATCTATCTGCTGAAATCCAAGGTTTGGTAACTTTGGCTCTACTAGTGTCATCAGTTGTTTCACGTCGTTTGGCGCGCTTGAAGTTTGTTTTCTGAATTTCTGACATATCTAGGTATTTATTTCAATATATTTTGAGTTAATATGAAAGGTTCATTCACTATGGAACATAAGAAGTGCGTTCTTTGTGGAGAAACTCGCGAATTGAGTGAAATATCGTATCACTAATATGTTTTCATTTCCGCGCGCTTCATATCAAATTTGATAGTTCATATTGAGGACAAAATTTGCTTACTGAAAATGACATATGCACCCTCTATCTATGTTTATTACTCTGAGGTTTTTATCTATCATAAATTGAAGTTGCTTGAGATAGCGGTGGAGTTGAATCTATCAGAAGGAAGTGTAATTACTCTTTTACGTGAATATTTGTCCATGAGGAAGCTTTGCTCAAAATGGGTGTCGCGTTTGCTCATCGCTGAACAAAAGCAACAACGGTGTTAGGAGCTGAGAGAAAAATAAAATCAATTTTTCGCGTTGATTTGTGATAGTGGATGAAACATGAATTCATCAATATACTCTTGAGTCAAAGACAGCGTCAGCTGGATGGAAGCAGCCGGTGACAGCTATCCAAAGCGCCAAAAAGCAGCTTGCAAGGTTATGGCATCCGTATTTTGAGTGGTGCTTGGTATATTGTTCATTGACTTCGGCAAAGGTGAAACTATCATCAGAGCATATAGCATAACGTTATTGAATCGATTGAGTGCAGAAATAAAGAATTAAATGCAAAAGAAATGTTTCTCTTTCTCCAAACAATTCTCCTTGTCACAAATTGAACGAATCGTGCTTCCAACTGCTCGATCACCCAGCTTATTCTGGAAATTTTGCCCCCAGGGACTCTGGCTTTGTGAAGACCTCAAGAGAATGCCCCAGAGAAAAAAAATTCGTACTATGTATCAAAGAAGATGATTGTCGAGACTGGAACCTATTTTGAAAGCAAAGACGAATATTTCCACCAAAAAAGTATTGAAAAGTTAGACATGCTATAAGGTACATGTATCACTTTTGGAGGTGATTATCTTAACGAATAAATTGGAATTTTTAAGAGGAAATGTGTGAGTGCAGTTTTAATTTGATGCAAAGGTAAGAGTGCAGATTGCAGCTTTCGTCAAAAAATCTCATTTTAATTCTATAGATAAATCTTCGAAATGAACATTTCGAGCAGTCTGAATTCAAGCTAAACGAATTCTTTGAAGAAATAATGGCATATTTCCGAGGAATTTTTGTATTTTCCTCAATTCCGTAATATAGTGTGGAAAGGATTATATAAACTTATTTCACATGATGTTGTGAGTAGTCGCAGTTGACAGTTTAAGATGATCACATAATGGAAACTCTGACACGGCCTCAGATTAAATCGAAGATATGTTAACAACTGTCACAATGTAAATGATGGCAATACTATTCTTACAACTAGGTCAATATGTTAGAACTCGAGAAATGAAGGTCTCATCATTTCTGATTTTTATAGTGTTCGACTTTTGAGAATCAAGAAAATGTTTATCAATTCATCCAACTATTTAGAAATGTTTTCTCTTGAAGGAATATTGCCCAAATGTTGATCTCTACGTTAGCGTCAATTATTTTATTCAACTATTGACTCGTAATTTTTTTCTCTTATATCCCAAGAGTGTTTTCAATTACCTTTCAAGGTGAAATAAAAACTGAAAGATGGTGAAAAGCATGGCCTTTGTATTAAACTGAACTGGTAGCCGAGTTTTTTTGCCGGTGAGTATATAAACTTAATTTTGAGACACCTTGCATTTCAACGAGAACTGAGTTTAAAACATCTACCTGTACGTAAATGGTAATGGTCCAAGAGCAATAATTTCTCCATTCCTGAGCAAATAGGCAGTTGCCGGTTTCAACAACATTCAAAAACAATAATTCGTAATTGATAACATCTCCAGAAGGTATATACTACCGCAGCAGCTCCATTGAAGATTCCTCATTCACCAACATTTTTCCACCACATGAAAACGATACTAATTATTCCAATATACGAAGATATTTGTCCATCCAATGAAAACATCCTTGGCTTCCTACGATCCAGCTGTAATATAAGTACGTTTTAACGGAGCGATGAAAACCGATAATGAGATCTTACTGATTCAGAATTAGAACCGGATTTATACTAAATTATTTCACTTGGCGACGAATTTAATGAAAACTTGGCATAACAGAATGAGTGTGGAAGTGTGTTATCGATAAATATGCGTAGTGAAAATAGACACAGTTCTGAACATTGGCCACTTCACGGTTGAATGGATTTGAACAGCATCAGACAGCAACGAATGAGCATTAATGGGTACAAAATGCATGAGTTTCTTGTAAATGTGTAGGAGGGTTTTTGTTTTTTTTCTGAGGTAAACTTGAAGTAATTGCGCTTTTCATGAGCGTCAACAAAATACAGGGTGTTTCCAAACTAGACGTTAACCTTGAAGGAGGTGTTAGTGTTACTCATTTGCTGTCGATTGAGCCATATTTATTGATAACTTAAAATCAACAGTTGCCAAGCTAGATTTCTCCCCTTACTTCCTTTTTCGTGAACTTTTTCTACGTTGACCAGATTTGATTATACGTTTGGATTATTTTCGTGGCCAGCGAGAAGTCCGGATCTAACACCGTTAGAATAGGTGAAGCAGCGAGAAGATTTAGAGTAAATTTCAGGCAGAAAATACACTGAAGAAATAGAAAAGGGGGCACGTGCTTGAATAAGGAATGATGAAGGGCATGCATTGCATCATGCTCCCAATCATCTTGGAGTTAAACTTGATTCTTCTTTGAATTTCAAGTTACATTTGGAAAATTTACGTATGGAATTGAAATCGAGGAATAATATTCTTCAAAAATTAGATGGTTCTTTATGGGGTGCTGCTTTGGCCTTGGTTTTTTCTTGTGCTTAATATTTTGTTGTTCTGTTTGGTTCAATTTGGTTATGTTCATAAAATTAATGCACAGCTTAACGTTTCCAAGAGAATTATCAGTGGAACTATTAGATCTACACCTTTACATTAGTTACCATTGCCATCAAAAACACTTCCGCCTCATATTCGTCAAGGAATCTTGGGATGAATTTCATTTCTACCCGAACTTATTTCCTATAGTATCTTACCTCTCAGATACTAGGACTACCAGATTGAAGTCACGCAAACATTTATGGATTAATACTTTCCTTCAATCAAATGAAAGTGACAAGGAAATTTGGCGTTCGGAATGGAGTTCTTGTAATGCCTTCAATAAAGGTCTAATCATTGATCCTCCATGTGTCAATCTTGCCAGTAAAATTTGGAGTACCTATTTTAAATCGAATTAGGACTGGTCATGGTCGTTGCTCTTCAAATGGCATTCTATTGAAAGCACACTATGTGTGGTGCAAAAGAAACCATTGGCTTGGTGAATACTTGTCCAATTTATGAATTTAATGGTGGTTTTCAAGCTATCCATTCAGTTTCAGATTGTTTTTTGAGATGGGTCGCTAACTTTGAATCATTATAATGGAAACTATAACATTTATTACTCCTTTCTGATTCTTTTTTTTTTATTTCAGATTTAATGATCTCATATATGTTGTCAACTTTTGGTGGAGAGGAAGGATGGAAAGGATTCTGTTTGGATGAGGAGGAAGCCCTTCAATATAAATATGTCAGCTTATTTTGTAAACTAATACACAAACCAATCACTACACCTATACAGGGAAACCTTTTGCTGAGGTTTTTATATGTACTCTTGTATCATATCATCAGGATTGCTTTATAGATTCAACGAAGACACAAAAATAGCGAGATGGTATTGAGTTCAATATGGAGTTCACTCTAATTCACATAAAAGTAACTTTCAGTGCCTGAAGATGACGACATCATTATCGTTCGATAAACGATTGAAAGATTTTGGGTTAAAGTCTTGGGGAACGCAATCCTACACCCTTTTTGGGGGATTTTGACGCTACTACTTCAATAAGTGTGAAGATTTTGAGCTCATGGATAAATTGTATTTGATTAGTGTGGAGATGTATTTCAGATAAACGACGATTTTCAGTTTACCGGTATAAAGAACAGTAAAAGAAGTGGATGAAAAGTAGCAGTGAGGAAAATCTCACACCTTATCTTGACCTCTTTTGAATGCCCTGCACCACACAAAGAGGACAGCTGTGCAAACTAAGTTCAAAAAATAATTTCGACAAGTCCTTAAGTGGGATTTTTGAATGGTCATTTTCTAAACATGCTTTTGAATTTTTAAATACTCGTATCTTTATCAAAATAAAGAGTGAGTCTCTTTATTCCTTAAACCATCAAACATGATTAAATTGTGGTGTGACACATAAATATAACTTGATTTTCCTTCGGTAATTCCTTCCTTTATTACATTTCTGACTTCATAAATTGATTTTGAACTTTCACCAAGTTCAGACAATAATTACCAACTAAACGGTAAGTATAAAAAAAATCTGACGTGAACAACTCAGGAATTAATTTCAACAGATACCGTTTTGGAATAATAATCGACACTCTGGTAACGTTCATTTATAAGCGTTGAGCAATTCTTGCCATCTGAAGACAATTTTCATTCATTTAAATATAGCATAAATCTAGGAAACCGCACATTAATGAGAGAATTACTTGCATATAGGCCTCGTTGTTACTTGAGGTCCGCTAGCAATATTTTGTGAATGAATGCTGTTGAACGGAACAGACTTTACTTTTATGAATCAGTGGAGAATTCGAGAAATTCGATAGTGAATTGATAAATAATTATTGGAACGAAAAAGTCTTATGGTTCATATATGGAAATAATGAATATCTAGCATTTTTGACGAGCTAAGTAGGTAACAATACTCTCAATATTAGGCCAATTGAAAAGTCCCTGGTCTGATCCACAGTTGGCGGTGCTAATATTAAATCCATATGATTTTTAGTTAGTACCAACCTACAAACGATACGTGTCGAAATTTGACAGCAGTCCGACCATTAGTTTGTGAGATATTGCGTTGTGAGTGTAGCTACTTTTGTTATTTAAAAAAGATGGAAAAAAAATTTGTGTGCTGATAAAAAATTGCTTTTTGAAGGAAAAACCCAAAAGTCAGCTGGAAAGGTTATGGCATCAGTATTCTGGGATGCGCAAGGTATAATATTCGTTGATTACCTCCAAATGGACCAGACCATCAACAGAGATTATTATGTAGCGTTATTGGATCGTTTAAAGGATAAAATTGTTAAAAAACGACCCCATTTGAAGAAAAAAAAGGTGCTGTTTCATCAAACACGCCGTGTCACGAATCAATGAAATTGGGCTTCGAATTGCTTCTGCCTCCACTGTATTCGCAAGATCTGGCACCCAGCGACTTTTTCTGTTCTCAGACCTCAAAAGAATGCTCGCTGGAGAGAAATTTAGCGCTAATAAAGAAGTATACGCCGAAACTGAGACCTGTTTTGAAGCGAAAGACAAATCGTACTACAAAAATGGTATCGAAAAGTTGGAAGATCGCTATAATCGCTGTATCGGCCTCGAAGGCAACTGTTGAATAATAAAATCGAATTTTGTCAAGAATTTTTACTATGGTAGACCGGCGATTTTTCAATTGACCTGTTATCTGACGTTTTGCCTACAACTGCGGTAGGCATTTTCCAAAGGCTTCTAGGTCGTAGATTGAAACTCGACACTTGAATATTCTCAAAATTCAAGTTGATTTAATGAAGTATTCTTACATTGCACCTTGGTATTGCATAAATGCAGATTGAAACATTTCCTCTTCATTTGTGATCGATTATGATTTTTATCGACTGATTCATAATTGAAGAAGACTCAAATTAAATTCAAAAGAAAGATTGATTTCTCTGAAACGTTTCATCATGGCCCTAATATAGGTGAATTAAGGATGACGATGTTTACATCAATATTGCGAATGATTCACCTCACATAGCTCTACCGAGAATTGGTTTTATGCTCCATTTGTTTATTTAAGAAGCTTTTAGTGTTGTTATCGTAAAAATACGAATTAAATTCAAATTGCGACCAATTCCTTGCATGATTGAAATTGCAGACAAGGACGAAAGTAAAATTGATGAACGATTCTTTATGGGTGGCATATTGAAGTAAACTTTACCACAGGCAGCGATCAATTTTGGTTTATTATTTCCAATTATTAACTTTTGACATCGATAATGAAAAATTATAATCTGATGCTTTTGACGTTGACGTTTTGCAATGTGAAGAATCCAAATTTCCGAAATCAATCGCTATCCAACAATAAATATGTTTTTCACGAATTTTAAAAACTAAAAATTAATATGAGGAGAAAATTTAGGCTCGAAATAAAAATACTACAGAAATTATAATGTTTCATATTTCAAGTTTTGATACCATGAATTTTTGTCCAGTTTTGGAATTCTTTGATTGATAAAAAATAATCCCTAAAATGTCCATTTTGATGTATGATAAAAATCATTCAAATTCATCTCCTCCATTCCTCCATCTCAAAGTTAGATTAGTCAGAATAAAAATAACAATTATAGAAAATTGGCCACAAGCTAAATTCAAAAACAACTTATACAAAGGGGGCGTCAACTATGTGTTTTTGCAGAACTACCAAGTCATTTCGATTAGAATTTGATAGTCTGATATAAATAAACATATCAAAATAGTAATTTACGTAACAAGTCCGGAAAATAGGGTTTTTTTGGACGAATAGACAAAATTCCAGGACGAGCGTAAGCGAGTCCTGGAAGTCTGTGAGTCCAAAAAAACCTTTTTCGGGCGTGTTGCGTACAATATTTTTTCGGCAACCGTGTAGAATAACACTATCGCTGCTGCTTTCCATATTTTATTGCGATTGCGATCAAAAAACATGCAAATTTTTGACAACTAATTTCATATGAACTGTCAGCCGTTATCTCGGTTGCTATGGATTCTATGATTCTTTTCCGGCCTAGTCCGGGAAGTACGTACTTTCCGGACTAGGCCGGTAAATGCTACTTTCTCAGAGAAAAAGCGTCCGGGAAGTGAGCACTTCCCGGACGGTTGCCGAAAAACATGTTTTTTTATAGCTAAGCAGCGATGAACGGGATATTTGTATGAAAATCCGAAAAACCTACACAAAGATCCTTCAAAGAATATCTCAGGAACTCGACATTCAAAGGGGATATTTTTAATGTAAATGAAAATTTGAATCAGCGAACAAAGGATCTTAGCTTCTCGTCACTTCTTTTCTCAGTGTTATAAGTCAAACCTTTCACTGACACTTATCAGTTTTGGGAGATAAATGTAGTGTCTGGTGCATAAATAAAAGAAATTTACTGCCTACGGTGAAACGATATATTTTCAGCGTGTGACGAGAAAAATATAAAGGAACAACGAAATTTCAACGATGTGAGGAAAATGGAAACAAAAATTTTATGTTTAATATTTCATAACGGTCTGGCGATTTCACAAAACATTTTTTATTGCCCCACGCCTAGTCAGAAACAATAAACATATACAATTTCTCGCAAATGAAACTGTTGGTACTTTTTGATGTCAGAATTGAAAGACATTTCAGGCAACGTGTGCCCAAGTGTCAAAAGAAACGGTCACTTGAAAAATATGACCGTTTGGGTACAATAATTGATTTCATTGTAAATTTCTCGACAGTAATTCATGCGGTCTTAAAACAGAGAAATGCACCAATTCTCAGTCATTCTTTTATAAATGGAGCAGTAAATACCTAGCATAGACAGACACGCCTGATACACGAAAGAAAGAGAAAAACGTAATTTATGTCAACTTTGTGCCAAAGAATGATGCTAGGTATTCGGTGGAATCGAATGGATTGAATTCAGTAGAATAGCTTCGATAACAAATTTATTGGCCAGTTTCTTTGTCGAAGATATTTTCTTCATTAATTAAATATTGCAGTTTCAACTGTAAGTATACACTGCACTGCAACATAGTTGCCTTTGAGGGCGATACAGCGATTATAGCGATTTTCCGACTTTTCGATACCATTTTTGTAGTACGTTTAGTCTTCCATTAAAAATAGGCCTCATTTACTTCTTCATTGGCGATAAGTTTCCTTCCAGCGAACATTCTTTTGATGTTTCAGAACAGGAAAAAGTCGCTGGGGGTAAGATCTGGCGAATACGGTGGATGCAGAAGCAATTAGAAGCCCAATTCTTGCAATTTCGCAATTTTTTTCATTGATTTGTGACACGGCGCATTGTCTTGATAAAAAGCAGCACCTTTTTTTCTTCAAATGGGGCCGTTTTTCAACGATTTCATCCTTTAAAAGATCCAGTTACGCTATATAATAATCGCTGTTGATGGTCTGGCCCTTTTGGGGGCAATCAATGGATATTATACATTGCGCATCCCCAAATACTGTTGCTATACCTTGCCAGCTGACTGTTGTATTTTTCCTCATGCCAATTCATGCAATTTTGCCATTGTTTTCATTGATTTGTGATACGGCGCATTGTCTTGATTAAACAGCACCTCGCTGTTGATGGTCCTCTTGGACGTATCAATGAATATTATACCTTCCGCATCCCAGAATACTGGTGCCATAAGCTTGCCAGCTGACTGTTGTGTTTTTCCTCGCTTTGGATTCGGTTCATCGTGTGCAGTCCACTCAGCTGACTGTCGATTGGACTCTGGAGTGAAATGATGGAGTCATATTTAATCCATTGTCACTTATCGACGCAAAAATTCAGGTTTATTGTACTTAAAGAGCTTCAAACACTACTCAGAATCATTAACACGTTGTTGCTTTTGATCGATTATAAGCTCGCGCGGCACCCATTTTGCACACAGCTTTCTAGGTACAAATATTCGTGAATGATATGATGTACACGTTCAGATGATATCTTCACATTGTCTGCTATCTCGATTGACTTCACTTTACGGTCATTGAAAATTATTTTGTGAACTTTTTCGATTTTTTCATCGGTGACAGCCTCTTTTGGGCGTCCACTGCGTTCGCCGCCTTCGGTGCTCATTTCACCACGTTTAAACTTAGCATACCAATCAATGATGGTTGATTTTCCTGGTGCAGACCCTGGAAACTCTTCATCTAGTCAATTTTTTGCTTCAACTGTATTTTTCCCTTCGAAAAGCAATATTTCATCAGTACACGAAATTATTTTGTTTCCATCTTTTTTCAAATAACAAAAGTAGCAACGCAATATCTCACAAAATAATGGTCGGGCTGCGGTAAAATTTTGACACGTATCGTTTGAAGGTTGGAACTAACTAAAAGCATATGGATTTAATACTAGCACCGCTATCTTTGCAACAGACCGGGGAATTTTCAATTGGCCTAATATTAAATATGGAAAGATACGTGCTTCAACAAACCATTGTAATTGTTAAAATTCTCTACAGAAATGGTGAAAATTTTGTAAACACAGTTCGGAAAATTGAAGCACTTTTAGGTTAGGTCATCGTGAAGCATCTTTTCGGCCGGTAATAGTGAAACTGAGGGAAAAATTTGAGTTGTTGGGACAAGTTAGTGATGTGAAGAATCGAAACCGTTTGCGTCGCTCAAGAACAACTGAGAATAGTGATGTCATACAGACCTTCCATTCATTTTTTTCTTTTTACAAGTGAATAAACGTTATTATTATTATTATTTGTAATTATAAATTGAGCGATTGTGATTGGTGAAAATTATGACGAGGGAAATAGTAGAACAAAAAAATCCATAAAGAGACTAATCTCTGTTACAAAAATATCAACCAACTAACTAATAAACTTTTATACCATACAATTTCAATATAAAATATTAAAAAAACACCGGCAAAACCAAATATTTATTCACTGTAATATTTTATCAACCGTGAAATTCGGCAGTACTGTTAAATGGAAGGAGCAACTGATAATATCGTCTTAGCTTGAAGCGAGTCGGCAGAAATTCCGAGTCAATTCTGGGCCCGACGTATAATCGATGGTAATTTTAGGGTGGCTGATTTGACTTCGCAACCGAAGAGGAGGTTCCGCTTGTTATACTTCAACCTTTTTTTTTTCATTCCGTTGCTTCTTTCCCGAATTAACACTTTTCAGATACAAGATAAGAACGATATTATGCGACGGATTTATTGCTGAATTGATTTAAGATCATTGTATTCGAATAGAAATGGTTGGGCTGAGTCTGTTCTAGGCCAGACTAAATTTGAGATAATATCTGAGGGGAATGAATAGCTTTGAGTGTTATTCAGTAGTTGTTTTCAGTTTTTGGTCCATTTTTTCGGAAATCAAAAAAAAATGAGAAAAGACATCGGAGCTTTTGAGCACTAGTCATTCATGAGCCAATTTTTATAACCTTGGAGACTACAGAATTAAATATAGTCGTAGTCTTCAAGGGTACAATATTTGCCATCACTCCCCTCTGTCTTTTTTCTGGTACATCAACACAGAGTCATCATTCTGCTATTTCAAACTCGTAGGGCATATTTGTGCATATGCTCAAATTGTTTGAACATGGACATCATCCTTGAGTAGAAGACTCAAGATGATTAGGGAAGCTAACAATATATACAAGCATTCCAATAACCTCAACAGGAAAGAAGAGACAGATCAATTGTTTATAGCACCTGATTTTTGGCAATACCTATCCCCACTCCACCTATTGAAGAAAGTGAAAATTACAGACAAAAACTATCTGTTAGAAAATCTCCAGTTTCTAGTCATAATCTACTACACATAGACCTCTGAAGATGCCTTATCACAAAGACAAAACTTTAGGTGAAAAACTGACTCGACCAAGGGTAGAAAGCCTAAAACTTTACTCAATAATCCAGCTGTGAAAGACTTGAGTCTTATATAATGACTTCTTTAGTCTGGGTTCCTGTGGCCTCTCAGGAATCAAAGGAAAAGAAATCTTCCAGGGGGATTGATCAATTCAACAAGTTTTTTGGAACTATAACACTATAGGGTTCCAAGAGTATTTGAATCTCTGTAAGAATATAAGCCACATTCTTAGTGGTTCATGCCTCAGGAAGGAACTAATGAGAATAGGGTTATCAAAGGCAGATTCTGTGGTAAAGACGAAGGATCTTCTGATCGCCTGGCTAAAGAATGCCCAACTATTGCAAGACAATGCAAAAATGGTTTGCACGGGAAACTTGTAGGATAAGGGGTAAAACTTCCTTGAAGCCTTACAGATATTGGAGTTCATTAGAATTCTGGAACTAGAAGACCTGATGTAGATATTGCAGTGGTGAAAACAAATCTTATGGTTGGAACAATTAAGATGGCGTTGACTGAACTTTTCCTGGACGTAGCCAACAAGGTCAAACTAGCATGTATGCTAGTCAGTATCTGGAAGGGATATGAATAAGATGAAGAAGACATCTAAGCCACAAATGGCTGCCAGTACAGATTAACTCGTCTGTTGAACAATAGGTGTATAAGTTTATCTTCAAGGTAAATTTGCATGACTTTTTAATTACCTTATCTGAGTAGCTTTGACTGTTATTCAGTAGTTTTTGGTCCGTTTTTTCGGAAATCAAAAAACGAGAAAAGACGTCTGAGCTTTTGAGCCCTAGTCATTCATGAGCGAATTATAGCCTTGAAGGCTACAGAATTGAATATAGTCTCCAATCTTTAAGGGTACAATATTTGCCATCACTACTCACTGTTTTTTTCTGGTACTTCAAGACAGAATTTTCTTCAAGTAAAGGGTGTGTTTTTAAGAGCTATAGAACTTTAAATTGCAATGAAACAACGATGGATTATTCGATTGACATGAATTTTATTTATCCGCAAGATGATCTTGTGGCATTACATTTTAAATATGATTTCTGGCATATGACCGCCACGGCTGGCTCGGATGTAGTCCAATCTGGACGTCCAATTTTCGATGACTTTTTCCAACATTTGTGGCCGTATATCGGCAATAACAAGGCGAATGTTGTCTTCCAAATGGTCAAGGGTTTGTGGCTTATCCGCATAGACCAATGACTTTACATAGCCCCACAGAAAGTAGTCTAGCGGTGTTAAATCACAAGATCTTGGAGGCCAATTCACAGGTCCAAAACGTGAAATTAGGCGGTCACCAAACGTGTCTTTCAATTAATCGATTGTGGCACGAGCTGTGTGACATGTTGCGCCGTCTTGTTGGAACCACAGTTCCTGGACAACATGGTTGTTCAATTCAGGAATGAAAAAGTTAGTAATCATGGCTCTATACCGATCACCATTAACTGTAACATTCTGGCCATCATCGTTTTTGAAGAAGTATGGACCAATGATTCCACCAGCCCATAAAGCGCACCAAACAGTCAGGTTTTCTGGATGTAACGGTGTTTTGACATACACTTGAGGATTAGCTTCACTTCAAATGCGGCAGTTTTGTTTGTTGACGTAGCCATTCAACAAGAAGTGCGCTTCATCGCTAATGGACGTAGTGCGCGATACGTATTCCGCACAGAACCATTATTTTCGAAATAAAATTGCACTATTTGCAAGCGTTGTTCAGGCGTGAGTCTATTCATGATGGATTGCCAAACCAAACTGAGAATAAATCACTTGACAGCTGTTAAATCGGTTATATACCTCGAAAAAAACACCCGTTATCAGAAGCAGCAAATTGAATATTCAAAATTTGTGTTGAATTCCTTTCGTTGTGAACACTTCCGATTTTTTTATGAGACAGTCTTCATTCTGCTATTTCAAACAGTTCAAATTGTTTGAACATGAATATCATCCTAGAGTAGTAAACCCAAGATGAATAGGCAAGCTTAATATATAAACGAGCATTACAATAATATCAACAGGTGAGAAGAGACACCAATTGTTTACATAGCCTGATCATTAGCAATACCTATCCCCACTCTACTTTTTAGAGAAACGGACCAAAAATATCTGTTAGGAAATCTCCAATATTTAGTCATGATCTAAGACACAGAGACCTCTGAAGATGTCTTATCACAGTTAAAGGCAAAACTTCAGGTGAAAAACCGACTAGACCATGGGTAGAAGCCTAAAACTATCTAACTTTATTCAATAATCCAGCCGTGAAAGACTTTAGTCTCATTTAATGATTTCTTTAGTGTGTGTTCCTGTCCTTTCAGAAATCAAAGGAGAAGGAATGTTCCAGGGGATTGATCAATCCAAGAAGTTCCCTTGGAACTATAATACTATAAGATTACAAGAGTGTTTGAATCTCAGTAAGAACATCTTCTTAGAGGTTTCCTAACAGGACATTTGCGCCTCAGGATGTAACTAATAAGAAGAGGGTTATCAAAAACTGACGAATGCAGTTTATGTGGAAAGGACCAAGGATCTTCTGATCGCCTGGTCACAGAATGTCTCGTTATCACAACGCAAAAATGCTTTGGACGAGAAACTTGTAGGATTAGGGATGAAACTGCTTTGAAGCATTCCAGATACTGGAATTCATTAGATTTCTGGAACCAGAAGGTGAGCTGTAGATGTTGCAGTGGTGCAGCTCTGAAGAGACCTTAAAATGGCAATATCTGCAATTTATCTGGTAGTAGCCAACAAGGTCAAACTAGCATGTAAGCTACTGAGTATCTGGAAAGGATATGAATAAGATGAAGAAGACATCTAAGACAGAATTGGCTGCCAGAATATATTTACTCGACTGTTGAACAAAAGGTGTATTAGTTTACCTTTGAGGTAAATTTTTATTACATTTCTGATCCTTCTTCTATTATACGAATTCGCACTTATTGAGAAATCGAACAAACAGTCGGATTTATTGCAATTTTATTGACGCGCCATTGAATAAATTGTTATTGCAATATTTGATGTCGACGAAGTCTCACCTACATCGTTAGGTTCAGCTTAAATTGTCAATTCGGCATTATCTATTCGCCATTATTCTCAATTTATCCACAAATGAAATAATTAAGACACGGTCATTTAAAGATCCTAAATATCAACTTGTAAGTTGTTGTGTATTAAAAATATGACAGTTCGATGGAAAACGAGATCGACATTAGTGTGCTCCTATGCCGAAGGTAGGTAGTTTTCTGGGATCGTCCAACTGTTCACTCTTGGCTGCAAAATTAACATTGCTGTTCCAAAAGTGGCAATGGGATACAATAACAAAACCTACACAGAACACAACTGTAACTCGCACTAGTTTTTAAGCATCTGAAAGATCTGATAAAAAACACTGAGTAGTTTGTTGTTACTATATTTTTCTAGTTGCTATAAGATATCAAAATCTGGATGTTACATTTCTATATCGCTCTGTATACAGTAATGGCAAAGAGAGTCCTCGGTAGAGTGGATATCTAATGCGAGGAACAGAGATGAAATACAATTAGTTAAATTAAGATAATATCATGTGGGTATTTGAACAATTTTCTTTCCAACAATCAACATCGCTTTGAGCGAAGGGAGGTACAAGTAGGAGTATTCGAATTGATTCAGTGTAGATCATCTGAATTCTGAGTTAGTCGAATACTTTTGTTCTCAACTTGTCTTAATTTTCAGACCTCTCATGTGGATACCTGAAAATTTTAAGCCAATTGTAACTTCACCAAAAAAGGTCGAGTGGGGTTGAATCCGGTATCTCTAGTGCGAATGAAGCAAAAATAAATAACCCAAATACTTCAACCGAAATGCAAGCTTCTAAAAACATTTAATAATATTAATTTTGTTCAAGCGAATAATTTTTTTTCAGAATGACAATTCGTACCGTACCCTGCAAAAGGCTCTCACGAAAGGCTTTGTGGAAATGAAAATGGTTGAGAGTATGATGCTGGGACCAGAGATGAAGTTTTGCACGAAGAGGTAGAAGATGTATTCTTCCCTTATTTCCAATTGGACTTTCACTGTTTTTGGAAGGGAACAAGAATACACGTTACTGCTTTCCGTTTGACTTTCGACATTCTTTTTGCATTTTTTTCGAAGTGATATTAGATCCAGAGTTACCTACATACTCTTATTGCATAGTGAAAAGAATAAAAATGAAAAGTTTTTGGCCGATTTACTTCCTGTGAAGTAATTTATTGACCTCTTTATTGATACACTGTTGAGTTGAGACACGTTGAAAATTTCACCTATATTAGTCACTTCTAAAACAGCTGGAAGTCTAAGTTTAGTTTGTGACATAAGAAATTAAGCAATGTTTTCATTTTGGTGGATGAAACGCATCGCAATCAACGCTGCTTTGTATATTTAATGTACCTCAATGGGTCGTTATCTTTTTATGGGATGTCTTAAAAACGCATATTCAATTTGTTTTTTGTTTATACCTAATATTTTTGGAGTGAATCAGCGTTCAATTTGGCCAGAGCCCAATAAACTAGTGATTCCTAGAAAAATTCCGCTTTTGCTTCCGCAGATATAGGTATTTAGTTATTCATTACTCTAAACAGTATTATGCATTCTTGACTTGAATGCATTGGAAATTCAATCTGTCCGAAATTAAATAACTCGATTATTGAGAATTTATTGAGACAACTTGAGATTCATATTGGCTAAGTTAAAAAAATTAGGAAAAATATCGAATTTACTAAATTAGAAAATATTCATTTGAACGTCTGGATGAATTTGTACGTGGACAGCAAATCGCAGTAATAAATTTTAATTTTGAAATTATTATTATTATCCATTTGAAGCCTATTTCGAAAGCAAAAACGAGTCATTCTACATAAAAGTTATTGAAAAGTTGAAGGAGCATTGGAAAAGGTACATGTACAATTCTTGAAGCTCACAATGTGTGATAATTTTTAAGAAAAATAATTGTTTTTACTGGTTAGGTCCGGAACTTATTGAGAATGTATTCAATTTTAATTTTGATTTTTTCAAAATTGTCTGTACTTTTTTATGAGCTCTTTTATGAAAAGAAGAATAACCGATCTCCTTCCATGAGAATCAGTAATGAAAAAAAAAAATTGGACGTTAGTGACATAAAAAATGTCTTCAAATAATTCATACTAAAAACAGAGTAAATTCGTCACAGTGGTTATTACCACATAAAAGTACCGCAATATTAATATGAACGTCAACCGCATTGAAGAGGTGCAGAAACAATTTATGAGATTCTTGAGTTTAAATTGAAATTCTCGCCTCCTTCTCGTCTATTCTTTTGATTCAGTTTTTCATTGGAACATTTCAACTTCTCATATATCTTCAACATTGTATTGAAATGAATCTCGTTAATCTAAAAAAATTTTTCGAACAACCAATTAGAATCTAATGAACTGCTGATTCATTATAAGCGTTCAACGAATTGTTTCGACAACGATGTTGTCATCTTCAGGACCTAAAGGTTAAGTTGTAAAATGACGCTGACGAAATTTTGCACGAATCTCGAAATTTTTCGATATAAAACTTTTCAGGCTAGTTCAAAATTCGGCCAATAAGAAATCGCTCATTCTCAGATCACTCACAGATTTTTCGTGGAGCTCACAGTTTGAGAAAATTCGAATTCGAAATTTTCGAAAAAATCAGTAAAAATTGAATTTCTATACAAGAATCATTATATCTTCTGAAATATTTGTCACAGACCCCTCAAATGAAAACGCCTTTGGAAGAGAGCTCTAATCTACAACATATTGAGATTTCAGATTCATTCCTCACATAGTGAAGAAGTGGCAGCCTCGAGAAAATTATCAATTTTTCTTTCGCAAATTCCAGTTTTTTCCCTATAACTTCTGAAATAATGGAACAATCGCCCCAGTGTGAAGCATTTTCGTAATATACGTATGCGATTCAATCAATGAAGAGGAACACAGTTTTAATGAAGGATTATTTAATTTTTTCAAATTTTCTAAGGGTAGGGTATGGAAAATTTTACAAAAATTTCTCCATAAAAAATTTTTCTTATAACTTCTGAAATAATGGAACAATTGCCCTAGTGTAAAGCATTTTCGTAATCTACGTGTGGGAATAAATCAATAAAAAGGAACAGTAATAGATGATTGAAGAAAATATATCATTCAAATTTTTATCTCCATCGAATCTGCATTAATGATGTTGAGAAAAAAACAAAATTTTGAACGAAACTCCTTGTCAATTTTGCCCAGTAAGCAACTTGATCGTTGCATTATTCCAGATTCGAGTTTCTAAGTCTTTTCTTTCGGATTTATCGCATTTACGGACGGCTGGCCGGACGAACAGATTCGAACTTGAAAACAGATTCATCATCAGTGAGCCGAAGTTTTGTCTGAAACTCAAAATTTGAAAATTACAGATATATATTTTTTTAAGAAGATGGAACGATCAGTTCGGCGAACAACACAAAAAACGGCATTGCATTTTTCTCCATCGCATTTCAAGGATGAACCAACGAATAGTTTCTTCATCATAAAATCATACAGTATTCCGAAATGCAGTATTTCAAAATCGTAATTTTCGAGAAAGCGTATTCACAATAAAACACACTTATCATATCGATACACAATCAGTATAAATCACATTCTCGATTGCATCGAAAAGTGAAAACCACAAAATACGAACGATGAATACCGATCCCCAAAACCCAACATAACCTCCACCAGAGCCAGAACCAGGCTTAAAACGATACCGCGAATTCTGCGTTATTGTCACACCGGTCACGTCTGCCCTGGTCAGGACGCCTTATACGAGGGGTACTATTTATTAATTGAGTATACAAAAAATAAACGAGCGGTTTTGATGAAAAATATTTTTATTGCTTTTTGAAATAATTGCCTTCAAGATCTATGCACTTTTGCATTTTATGTGTGTGCGCTTGCATTGTCCTGATGCAAGATGATTCGTCGTTTTGGGTTTGTTTCTCTCAATTTATCGAAAACTTCAGGCAAACAAATGGTTTCATACCACTCTTTATTAACGTTCTTTTGATTTTCAAGAGCCGCAATGGACCAGTTTTCATTTTTTTGATAAAAATGTGGAAGAATCATTGAATTATCTCTAGAAATGAAAAAGTTATGGGACTTTGAAGTTGCGCTTGGAAGAATAATTTCATAGTACGTGTAAGTGGCGTGACATCACACACTAGACGACTGGTATTCGCAGAGTGCTTACGAATTCATTGGTGTACAATCACTTGTGCCGTTCGTGTCGTGTTTTGTTCGTTACACGATGGCTGAAATAACTTACTATATACATACATATAAATTACTTTTTTCTGTTTTTACTTTTTACTCCTCACATAAATATGTTTTGCCGTTGATAGACTTCAACAACCAGTACTCAACTACAGACTGTTTATGAAACGTTTTTTAAATAAAGCATCGTTATAAGTTGAACCATGATGAAGCAAACTCATAAGTAGATACTCACTTGAAAAGTTTAACTCCTTTTATTTCAGCACTGACATAAGATGGATTTGAAGAAAAAACTCCATCACTGCGAATATATCTATTTCAGGCAAATTGTCACTTTGTCTTTTCACGAAGCTTTCTTCCATTATGGTGACATAAAAACAAAACTCGAGTTAAAACTACACTGTACAACTACAAACGGCGCGAGCCTTGGAGCGGCTAAGTATTTAAAAGTAATTTATGGTGTAGCGTTCACAGGCAAGTGCCGTGACGTCACAGACCAAAGACGTCCCGCGCTAAAATACGTAAATTTATATAATCTATTTATCAGTCATTTATTGATGGATTTTCAAAATTTTATCACTGATTTATCATTTTTGCTCTATATTTTAATTATATCGTGTCAAATATAGTACACTACGAGAACGATCAACTTTTGTTGGCTTTGGCCTTTTCTTTTTGGCTCGTATGTATAAATCCAGGACACGTCACCTGTGACGATGTTTTATTCCGCTTTGGATGCAACACAGTCGTATTTTGAAATCATTTAACGTCACCAATCGACACGAGCAATTTTTTGAGCATCATTCAACCAATTTGGAATCCAACTTGCACAGAGCAACCGAACTCACAAAAGTTCGTGCAAAATTTTATGTATGCTTGTCATACTAATGCTTGAACATCTCAAGATTCACTGATATGTCACATGACGATCTTCTCCAATTAGTTTTCACACAGCATCAATATTTTCCGCCACAACGACTTATTTTGGACGATCTTCTTCAACTTCGTCCGTGAGCGAACTACGTCCACGTTTGAGTTCAGTGTACCAGCGATATAAAGTGGCTTTAAATGGTGCTTCATCGCCAAAAGTTGAATTCAGTTGATAGATGCATTTTTCAGAAGTTAGATCAGGTCGAAAGTCATCATTTTCATTTTCAGGAGTTAAATCCATATTTTGGCAGAGATGAAATTTTCAATTTACTTCAAACAACAAAAATAGTGATCGAACATCAAAACGTTAAGGGTACTTATAACACAAAAAATGTCAAACTTTACGATGTCAATATCAGTGTTGCCAATTCCCAATACATAAATGGTAGCCCTCGTACAAGTACCGGATCAGGTTCAAAAAAGTCGATAATCCGACATTTTCGATCAATTTCGAATATGAAAATCGAAAAGTCACACGTGGGTGGCTGGTTGAGCTTGCCGCAAGACTGCCTCAAGTTGAGCTTGCAGAGTGGTGCTACCAAGTGTTGCATTTTATAGAACCGCCACTCGCCAGTTGCTTATACCGCCTCGCCACGTGAGGAGCTCCTAGACAGTGCTAGGATGTTTACTGTACTCGGAGTCTTCAGTTCGCGAGTGCTAATTTCATTTATTGTTTCAATAACCCCGTCGACACCAGTTTGTTTATGTTACCTGTGCCACCACCGGCACTGAGGGAAGTGACAGTTGAAGCTAACCTAGGGCTAGTACGCCAAACCCTACAACTTGAAAAGTATCCCGCATGAACTAGACTCCAAACTTCCAGGATTTTCAGAGTGCTTCTCGGATTTATTCAGGTGCATTTAGTCATTTGTAGTGGATATTGGTGCGATGAAGTAGTGCGACCTAAATATATCAGTGTTTAGAAAATTTACCGAGCGGTATTGCATCTGTAGTTCGTCTTCGTAACATTTGTATACACCTCAAGGAGTTACTTCAACCCTGCCGGTAAGCTGAACATCGTTATTTATTGAGTCAGGCAGTGATTGTAAATATCTTAATTGGATCCTTGCTTGTTTACGCTTTCTTATATTTGTGAAAGACTTCTGGATCAGTTTTTTTTTTGGGGAAAGGTAAATCGCCCACGCTGTAATCTTTGCGCAAAAAATTGACGCGTCTGTTTTTTTCACGTTAATTAACTGTTGTTCTTCTAATTCGTCTTTTGTGGATCGGAAAAAACATCGTCTTGTTCTCCTAACCTAGATTCCAGAAGGTTTGTTTTGGTTTCGACTGAATTTAGTCCTTAGTGGGACTTTCCAATGAATTATCCTGGCACGCCTTGAAGGACTTGCAATTTGCGTTTGATATTCAACATGTCGAAGTATTGACGATCATTTCATGCATTATAAATTCTTGTTTTTCTTGGGAAATATACTGGTCTTAGATAACATCATATGTTGATCTCTCAGATGCTCATCATTTTCTTCGATGGAGGATACTGGTTTTGAATATTCGTCCCATGAAGGTATAATTCTGTCATTATATCAAATGAAAAACCTATTTTGAATATGAGGTGAATATCGACTGGTAACATCTACGAACGTATTGGATAATAATTTACTTAAATTTCTTTGGAATCTTTCAAAAAATTGTGTTAAGGCCTTAATCACAATTGTTGATTGAAGAAAATAATCTTCTGTTAAGAAGTTTTTTCAAACTATGATGAATAAAATGTAGTCCTCTCTATGAAATTTTCTGCCATTGATTCTCCTTTTCATAATCTCATCCATGACTTTTGAAGGCCAAAAATTAAGTCACCAAATTCGTAAAAGTTCAATACTTTTGAACTATAAGATATGGAATCATCTATTAGAAACTGGCATAATGATACAAGATCGTATATTTTCTTGTAGAAACGTAGAAAGCTCTTGTTTAATAGTATTGGTGCTAAGACATTTTGAATATTTGATTTGGAATTTAGGACGAATAACTCTGCGTTCACACTTAATACTTATTATCAGTTTTTCAACGAATATTCTGAGGATAAATTATTGTCTGAAAAAAGTTATGGTTGTATAGAGGAATTCATTCAATAAGTAAGAATATTATCGCAATGATCCAAACATTGGTATTGAAATATGGAATTTTGATAAATGCATTATTTCTCCCAGAAAACTCCATTCATTAATTTTCAATCCCAAATATTCTAATCTTCTAAACGACCGAAAATGGCGTCATGAAATGCCAAATTATTTTAACTCATAGATTGATTTATACATTTTATCACCATTTCCATGACGATTTGATCGGTGATTTCAGACCCGTTGAAACAATGGTCCGAAAAATAATTTACGATTTTTTGTCGGTATTCTTATAACACAAAAGAACCTGCCAGCTATTAATTAAAGCCAATGGGGTGATAACATAACAATTGGTAAAGATTAAGTAACAATATTCAGATATAAAACTCTCCAGATAGCTGGCGCAGTTCCAATGATTAATTTCTTTGTGTTGAAAATATATTGTTTTACGTTGATTCGAGTTAATTTAATTGTGTGTGGATTTTAGTCATTTTCAGCAGGATTGTGTACTGGATATACTATTCTTCAACGTACTAAATGCAATTTTGTTATATTGCTATAAGTACAATACTCTCATCATACATTTGAGAAAAATGTTGATGCTACCTAAAACTTTCAGGTATTTTTGAATAAAACAACAGGAATTTTCGATAAGAGGTTTGATTTTGAATAACCCGCTCTTATTGGAATGTACACGTTTCAATAACGCATTGAAATTTGTGAAATTCACTATAAAAATATTGAAAATTTTTCAGTCATAGAACTTTTTGGTCGTCGTGAAGCACCTTCGCGGCCGGCAATAGTGAAAGTGGTGAAAAAATTTGAGCTGTTGGGACAAGTTAATGATTTGAAGGATCGAAACCGTGTGCGTCGCTCAAGAAGAACTGAGAATATTACTGATAATAGCCCCCATTTTATCGATTTCTTGTTGATTTTGGGAAGTAGGCAGTGAATAATGATTTTTTTATAACCGTAATTGGGAGATATTGATGTATACGACCTTCGAAAAAGTATTTTCGAAATAGAGCGAATCATAAGTTTAGGAACTCGATTTATGAACAATCAAGGATTGATCAGAAAAGCTTGATTTCAAAATTGACGGCAGTTGAAAATGATCCAATCATTATAATAGCACTCAGCATTTGTAATGAAATCTATGTAGTCCAAAAAAATTATGACAAATATCTTGTCATACCTGACTATGCTGAAGTTTATAACCTTACGATTTACTTTGGAATCTAGCTTGACTTTGAAATGAAGTATAGATATTCTGAGCACAGTTGATTACAAAAATCAAAAGATTTATCGTTTGCATGCGAATTTCTGTTTTAACGCAACTCTGAAAATTGTAAAAATTCAACAATATCAACAAAAATGTACTTGTGTAATTGAATGGAATGTATGTTGAGTATATTATTTATTATGTGTCTCGAAGCAATAAGTATAACCTACTTCGAATTCCACCTGAATATTTTCAAACTAAGATCATATCTAAATCATTGTGAACCCTTCAAAACGGCACATTTTCAGCCACCAGTAAATCAGGCATTTAACTTAATGAACGAAATTATGAGGTAATACACCGAAGAGCTAGTTATACATAGTTGACACCTTACCACTTTTTTTTTCACAAGATCACAGCTGCATAGTGTGAATTTATCGAAACCAGCTCTGATATATTAGAATTTATGGACATTCTTTATCTGCACCATGAAATGAATATATTTCCTGGTAAGGCTTTCGATCAGAAAGCTTGCTCACAGATTGTTCTGCATCACTTGGAATAAACGTGGATCATGTCAAGGAACAATTGTGCATTGATTATTCGTTTTTTACTTTTTTTTTTTTTTTGAGGTGCAGTTCAGACGATAAGACACGTTGGGTGTAACTTTTGCCAGTTTTTATCATTTCTTGAAAGGATAAATTGGTCGAGATGAAGGAATATATCGTCGATTTACTGTCAAAACAAGATAAGGTCAAGTGGATTTTTTTTTAAAACACAAGAACGCGAATATATCTGAAACTGGTGTTGGCTTCATCGACAGCAAATGAGTGAAACTAACACCTCCTTCAACTTCACGTCTAATTTGGAAACACCCTGTACATGGTGTTATGCAATCCCATGCATTATTGTGCTTACTTCATAATCCTGTTTTAAAGAACCTTCTTGGATACCCTCTTCGACACAGTAATAACAAATTAATACTTACTTATATTGTCTAGTGTATTATTCTCTATTCCATTTCGTTTGCAATTTCATTTCTCAGACTTTCTTCATTTTCATCATTTATCTTTTAAATCCTCATATTTCTGATATCTTACTTTACCGGGAACAACAATCTCAGTACCTCATAACTTTGGCGAATATCACATAAATTATGATAGCTACATTATTTCAATGACAAATTCTAAGAATTCTTCTTCGTCCCTGTCATAATTCATAAGTGATTGGTTTGATGGCTACCTGATGAAATTTAATTGGTGGAGTAAGCTGCTTGGGTATGTTACAGCACTCGCTGCAAGTATAAATTGCATTGATTTATGAACTTGACAGATGTGTAAACGATGGAGTTATATCAATGGGAGAAATATGTATGATAGGATAGGAGTCAGGAGGTATTCTTAGATTCCTATCAGATATCATAGATTCCAATATCTTGGACATTCACACATCGTCAGGCATCCCACGAATCAAGTCATTAATGAAATTTTCAGGCATATCATCGTTTCATTTCTTCTGAAGGGCTAAACTCAATTCCTGAAAAATTGGAGGTGGATTTTGGCGATTGGATGCCATTCTGCCTAAGTAATCCCCTAAAGTGCTCAATTGGATTCATGTCTGGTGAGTTTGCTGGCCATTTCATTTCCTGGATATTGTTCTCTTGAAGAATGTTTTGAACCCTTCGTGTGCGGTGTGGTGGGGCGTTATCATCCTGATAAATGAAATTATCCCCAAATTCGTTGCGCAAAGGAACAATGATGTTTTTTACGAAAATGGTACTAGTCACTGTTCGTTCAACGATAATATGAGAGGTATGGCGACTGAACATTATACCCTCCCAGCAAATTATTGATCCGCCTTGAAAGGGCACAACTTCCCGGGCGAAATTGAGTTGCTTTAGTTTGCCTGGACTTCTCCAAACCCTTTCTCGAGGACTATCACTTTGTAAACCGAATCGTAACTCGTCCGCAAAAAGTACGTTGCACCATTGTGGTAAAACCCAGTCTTGGGGGTGTTCCGCCCATTGCCGACAGGTAGCTCTATGCCCAGGTGATAGCCGAGGCACTCTTAAAGGTCTTCTTGCCTTTAAATTTGAGGAATGCAACCGTTTCCATATGGTACTGGTTGAGACTACCCGTTTATAGGTCCTCAAAACATGACTTCGAAGGCTGTTACAGATACCGTTCGATTCTTTCGAGTAAAATTCGCGATATTATGGTCTTCCCTTGCAGATGGTACTCTGTGTCGGCCAGACACTTATCTCCGGGCAACGCTGCCGGTTTCCAGCAAAAAGGCCTCTATGCGCCTTACTGAAGTTCGTGGAATATTCAAACGTTGCGCAATCTGGTGGTTCGACAAAGCTTTTTAATGTAGGGCTACTATTCCTGGCCGGTCAAACTGAGAATTTTGATGTCTCGGCATTTTCCACGAAATATTCTCAATATTACAACTTTCGTTATTCGTTGAAAACTGATTAACCTTTGCAGTTTTTTGATAGGTATTATTTTGATCTACAAATCCTAATTTGGTAGAAAATGAGAGAAGTGTTTCAACATTGAGACGAGATTTTTCATCATTATAAACATAGAAAGGATAAACTCTTGTCTGATAGTGTTGATCATCATATAAAAACAAAATATTTCACTGACCAATAAAAATAAAAATAATATTATGAAATATGCTTTCATGTTATTTATCATACCTTAGAAGGATATCGATACGAACTTCGGTACAAACACATGAGTTCACTATTTTCTTCAAGTTAATGCACAACAATCACAATCAGTTTAGAGACGTTTTTACTATTTTCTTATCTATGAACCAAAGTTCCACAAATAACAAGCATTTCAGGAATCCAAAGTGGCGTTAGACATAAGATTCTGTGGCCGAAATTCACATAAAGTAACACAAGGGTCAATTTCCGTGACCACAAAATCTACTGAGTTGCAATTTCGGAAATAACATTTTCAAACTGTATGCAAACTGTTTAACAGATCATCTGCCCCCGAAAAATTCAAGAAGAATATTGGAGAAGAAATACCCAATACATATTCCCATGATTTTTGGTGAGGTTGAAAGTTTCTTCTTTCTTCTTGCTCTATGGACCACAAAAATCTCGCTGGTCTAAGTCAGTTTCGAAGGTGGTTCCAGAAGATTTCCTTCGAATTTATTATAAATTTATTCTTACGATCCAGTTGACCCACCAGACAATTTGTTCTTATATCCTGACCATTAAAATGCAAATAGGAATTAATTTACAGTAGAAACTGTCGAATTAGCTGAGTCTCTGCACTGTCAGCAGATTAATTAGATATCGCGATAGAGTCTGTCTGATAGGGCAGCTGATCATTCACAGTGGTATCGTGTATCACATTAAGGAAAATGAATACAAATAACTTCGTTGCCGTTTGGTTTTGTGTTTCTAATAACGATACTGTGGGATAATTTGAGGCTAGATATTTTGGAATTTTTAATACTATCTTAAATAGAACCTGTCGATGAACTGAAACTGTTCATGGCAAAAAATTTTTCTTCGATTGACAGCAAATATTAATTCTGCAGACAAATATCAATCAGCAAAGTATTCTTCCTGCCTAGGTAGCAAAATAACTACTTTCTTTGCCTAGGCAGCGAAGTGATTATTCCCAATGTGAATAAAACATTCGACATACCTATTCTGACAATCAATATTTTTTGCCACCTTCTTTATTTCAGGAGGAGTAAGTACTTCTGAGTCGCTATCACTGTCCATAATATAAATATATCCGATATTTTCCCAAAAAACTGTCAGATATTCCATAAGTTGTCAAACTATAGTTATCATGGACATAAAACATGTTTTATTTTTTTCGAGGTATATAATTTTAAGTTGGCATTACTGTTCAAGATGGCGACCGATTTAACAGCTGTCAAGTGATTTATTCTCAATTTGGTTTCGCAATTCATCATGAATAGACTCACGCCAGAACAACGCTTGCAAATAGTGCAATTTTATTTCGAAAATAATGGTTCTGTGCGGAATACGTATCGCGCACTACGTCCATTTTATTTTGTTTAGCGATGAAGCGCACTTCTGGTTGAATGGCTACGTCAACAAACAAAACTGCCGCATTTGGAGTGAAGCTAATCCTCAAGTGTATGTCGAAACACCGTTACATCCAGAAAAACTGACTGTTTGGTGCGCTTTATGGGCTGATGGAATCATTGGCCCGTACTTCTTCAAAAACGATGATGGTCAGAACGTTACAGTCAATGGTGATCGGTATAGAGCGATAATTACTAATTTTTTTATTCCTGAATTGAACAACAATGATGTCCAGGAGCTGTGGTTCCAACAAGACGGCGCAACATGTCACACAGCTCGTGCCACAATCGATTTATTGAAAGACACGTTTGGTGACCGCCTAATTTCACGTTTTGGACCTGTGAATTGGCCTCCAAGATCTTGTGATTTAACACAGCTAGACTACTTTCTGTGAGGCTATGTAAAGTCATTGGTCTATGCGGATAAGCCACAAACCCTTGACCATTTGGAAGACAACATTCGCCGTGTTACTGCCGACATACGGCCACAAATGTTGGAAAAAGTAATCGAAAATTGGACGTCCAGATTGGACTACATCCGAGCCAGCCGTGGCGGTCATTTGCCACAAATCATATTTTAAATGTAATGCCACAAGATTGTCTTGCGGATAAATAAAATTCATGTTAATCGAATAATCCATCGTTGTTTTATTGTAATTTAAAGTTCTTTAGCTCTAAAAAAAACACCCTTTACATCTCCATATCAACCAACCATTCCAACAATTGTGATTTCTATCAAATTTCGTTTCAATTTATCACTACAGGAAAAATTAAAAGATTGTGGGAATTGTAATAATTTCCAAATACAATATCCTACATATATCATATTATAAACAATCGAAGAAAAAATTATAGTTTAACTCGGCAGCAAAGTTGATTGACTGCCTTGGCTGAATTCCTAGCCTCGCTACGCACAGCTATGAATTATCAGTCTCGACAGTCAATATACTTCTTTGCTGCCTAATAAAACAAATAACTAGGTATTTCTTTGATGGTGTGATCACCTTTAGGAGGAAACAAATTGTTGATATAAAATATTTCCACTTGCAAAACTTCTTCAATTCGATCTCAGATTCTGCATCACTCAAACCATTTAATTTAGACTGATGGTTGATTATTTTATTTTTCTAATATTGACAAATACTCAACGTTGGTAGGTAATAATGTTCTAAAATTGTATGGAAATCATTCCAAATTATTTATAGAGACCGAAAATTTTACGGTATCGTCAACATTCAACCAGATAATTTATAATCTGTCATTAACTAATAGGTCACCGTCCTCATATGTTTTGAACCACCAAGCTGTTCGAATATTAAATAGACACATCAATTTTCTTAATTGATTCAATCATTATCGACTGAGATCTTGATAATATTGCGTTCTAAGAATAAACGAAATTCATAGAATTATTTTTAGCGATTATTTTTGTTCCAAGATTGAGCTTTTCAGTAATTTTTTTATAAATCGTTTCTGAAACACTGTTGTCATCTACGTAATTCCTGAATTTTACAAACGCCAAAAAGTGAATTTACTTTTTATCTCAACTTCAACAATTTGTAAAAACGAAAATAATAGATTTCTTGGGTTATTTTATGAAAAAAAGTCCTATTAATATGGGTCCGCAAACTGTCAGTTTTCGAGATACAGGGTGTTTTTTGTAGGCCTTCTTTTTTTGTGATAATTATGCGAGTTTATCGAATTGCTACAGATCGGGAAATTAGTACCAAAATTAATTATGATTTTCCTCACCACTGTTCACTAACTCCATTTTCATAATAATTTGGTTTTGCTGTGGATTTCGAGAGAGTTGTGTGAAATTTTTAACCCGAAATCGATAGCTGCTTTTATAAAAGAGACCAAAAAGATCAATAAGATTAAGTACCAGTTGTCCACTGCACAAAGCTCCAAAACCAAAAAAAAAACTGACCCTGTAGATTTGAAATTGTGATTGATATATTACGTGATGTAAACTCTCAATTGGAATCTTTATGCCAAATTTCAGCTGAATATCTTGTGAAGTGCAGATGCCATGAGAAAAAAAATCTTCACCAGCCTGTATCTCGAAAGGAAAGCATTTGCGGGTCCTTGTTAATGGGATTTTTTTTTCTTGAAATTATCCAAGGAATCTCTCATTTTCGTTTGTACCTTAATTCAGGTACAGCCCATTCTCGAAACAAGAATTTATTTTCAGATCAACTACATTAAAAAATAAACCACAAACCCCGCACTTGTGTTAAACCCAAAAATAGACTCAACATCCAAACAAAAAAATCTACGGCCACTTTTCTTGGATTTAAAGAATTGCATAATAAATCCGCTTAATAGTTTGAGGTTAGCGTCAAACACAATCCCGGCTGAAAGACTTCCAGGAATCTCCGATAACCTATTATGAGAGCTTTCAAGCTCCGCTGAAGCTTTCGATATACCGGAACAGTTTCGGATACTTAGGTCTGGCAGGGAGACTCATTAGTCATTCGTTGTTTACGCTAGCAAGGTGTTGAACGACATGAATGAAGTCGCAGCTACGAAAACATCCGAAGATTAATCTTTTGAGGTGTATCTTCTTTCACTAATAGCGCCGATTATGGGGTGTTTCATGTTTGTTACATTGAGTGATCTACCAGATCGTTTGTCGATGGATTGTGCTTCTTGGGGATTGGGAATTTCTAAGTTTGAGTGGTTTCCTTTGGAAAATTTTTTCGGTAACCTAACAAGTCACTCATGATTTTTAACTTTAATGAATGTGTTATAAACTTTTTAATTTTACTAGTTTGTATAGATGTTTAATTTATGTAGAGGAACATAAACAATTAATGGTCAAATTATCAGCTTTCTACCACTATTCTACGAAAAATATAACTAGGTACTTTGTGTATTCTTGCTCATGTAACTACAAAATTTGAATGTTCTCCTATTTACCAGTCCATTATTTTGTACAACCATTTACCTATTTCTATTAAACTGTTGAGTGTAAGAAGTTCAAGAAATTGTTAAATGTGAATTGCTAAAGAAAAGCTATTATATAAAGGGCGATTCTCTGCGATAGCGTTCATGGAAAACAATTCGTAATTTTGTACTGAAAGTTTGCATAGTATACCATAGTAAAATACATTTTTTTGGCAAAATTCGATTTTATTATTCAACATTGTTGCTTTCGAGGGCGATACAGCGATCTTCCAACTTTTCGATACCATTTTTGTAGTACGATTTGTATTTCGCTTCAAAATAGACCTCAGTTTCGGCGATTACTTCTTCATTGGCGCTAAATTTCTTTCCATCGAGCATTCTTTTGAGGTCTGAGAACAGGAAAAAGGAGCTGGGGGCCAGATCTGTCGAATACGGTGGATGCAGAAGCAATTCGAAGCCCAATTCATGCAATTTTACCATTGTTTTCATTGATTTGTGAGACGGCGCATTGTCTTGATGAAACTGCACTTTTTTTTCTTCACATGGGGCCGTTTTTTAACGATTTGATTTCATACTTTAAACGATTCAATAACGCAATATAATAATCAATGTTGATGGTCTGGCCCTTTTGGAGGTAATCAATGAATATTATACCTTGCACATCCCAGATTACTGATGCCATAATCTTGCCAGCTGACTGTTGTGTTTTTCCTCGCTTTGGATTCGGTTCATCGTGAGCAGTCCACTCAGCTGACTGTTGATTCGACTTCGGAGTGAAATGACATCCATTGTTACATATCGACGCAAAAATATTGCACTCAAACAGCTTCAAACACTGCTCAGAATCAGTAACACGTTGTTGCTTTTGATCGATTGCGAGCTCGCGCGGCACTCATTTTGCACACAGCTTTCTCATGTACAAATATTCATGAATGATATGATGTACACGTTCAGATGATATCTTCACAATGTCTGCTATCTCGATCAACTTCACTTTACGGTCATTCAAAATTATTTTGTGAATTTTTTTGATTTTTTCGTTGGTGACAGCCTCTTTTGGGCGTAAGCTGTCTTCGGTGCTCATTTCACTACGTTTAAACTTAGCATACCAATCAATGATGGTTGATTTTCCTGGTGCAGACCCCGGAAACTCTTCATCATGCCAAGATTTTGCATCAACTGTATTTTTCCTTTCGAAAACTTTGATGACAACTTCAGCGATATGCCATACCCTGGGTATCAACGGTTCATGAGTTAATGGGATTTTTTGAAAAAAATGGTGGCGACAAGTACTCACATTTTTTCGAATATTTCTGGAAAAAAAGTTTTTTTTTCGAAAAAGCCTTTTTCAAATTAGATTCTCCGAATACGTAGTATTATAAGACTGTTTGAGGTTTGATCCAAAAATGTACAGGGTGTTTATCAGAAGAACATGAATTTGGACAACTCAAATTCATCAAAACTCAAGATTTTTCAAAGCGTCAACTCAAACAAGTCGAAGATGGTACTATTAAATGGTTCATTTCGATTTGAAATCTCGTTGGTGAAGACGTCTCAAGTTTCTGAATGAATCAGAGTACCAACAATAATAACAAACGTATATAGAAAAAATTAGAAATATATCAGATATCATGACAGCAGATCCCTAGTTAAAAAATTCCTAGTTAACTGCAGAAGTGTCTGCTTCGGTCTAATTTATTGGGCAATAATATTGCGTCCTGGTGGTTGTCCTGGCAATATTATTGTACAATTTATCGTGCCATATATTTCATTTCACTATATCTCATGGATCTTTTCAACCATCGACTTCCTGAAGCTCACTACTGAAGGATAGCAGAGACAACTTTTTTTGCTTGTTATTTATTTATTATTATCCTAGAAAAATATAAATCATCGAATCATATATTAAACTATGCTAACTCTCAACTTAATAAATCTTTCAGAACGTCTTATGAGTCATAACTTCATTAGCAATTCTCCCGCTCATTTCTTCGTAGAAGACAAGGTTGAAATTAAAAAATTGACATCGTTTATGGTGGATAAATCAATCATCACCTAAACTAATTGAATTATACTTGATTCTCTCCAGCCTCTCATCAAGTGCAGATTGGCTCTTAATCCGACCATTAAAAAATATTTAGAATTACCAGAATAGAGGTGGGTTCATGGTTCGCAGAAAAAATACAGCGCAGTTAGTAATTTGGCTGGACTCATTCATGGAAGATAAAATTCAATAAAAACTCATTTCTTGGCGAATGTAGTTCAAGTAAAAAAAAAAGAATAGACAAGAAAGATATCCTTCCTTCTTTTTAAGCATAATGAGTCATAAATGGTTTTACAATAGAAATGATACTTGAAATGGTTATAAAGATACTTTCTAGTACGGCTTAGTACGATAAATATTTGGAATAGAAAACATCAGAATCGAGACATAGTACTTAGTACATTTCAAAACGTAAACTCCGAAAATTTGAGTAAATTGTAAATAATTCAAGTTGGACTTTTTCCACTCCAAGGAACGTGCTTATAACATTATCTCATCCATTCAGTAATGATATTTCTCTAATTCTGTGGTTATTCCGTTCATTCTTCTACATCTTGTAGAACAAAATCGTGCGAGAATATATCAGAAACGCACAGTTTTCATGGTTATATTTTATTATTATATGTTGGTACTCCGAACTTTCCGCCACGGCTTTATCTGTCAATTCATCGTTCAAATTTGAAATTTACCTTAAAGAAATCAGTTCTGCCAACCAACATTTTTCAATGCAAAAATCACTAAATGATATTTATGGAAATATTTCATTAATTTCAATGAAAATGCAATGAATTAGAGAAAATAATGTATAATACTTGTACAGAAGGCTCATTCTACCACTCGTTCATTCAAAAACGAGCCACTTCGTGGCTCGTTTTTGAATTTTGAACTCGTGGAAGAATATCAATGCCTTCTGCACTCGTATTATAAATAACTATTCTTATATTTTGCCACCTAATAGATTCTATTTTCTAACTCTTTCATCTCTAGACGACATTAACATTCAGTTTTCGCTAATTTTGATGAGCAGGTTGATTAAAATTCACAATCATCTGAAGAAGTTAACTTGAATATTTTATAGATCTCACATAATGGTTCTTCGGATTGTCTTAATGGAAACATAAGTAGTTGACTTATGTTGCCGATATCTTGAGAAACAAAGTATTTGTTATTCAACACCTTGATATGCATATGTAATTCTCGAAAGTTGTAATGTTATACCCACTTAGAAAACTTGATTTTAAACGGTGGTCTGAAGATTCATCGAAAAAATGATGTCATTTTACAGCGTTCATCCAAAAATAAGGTGACCTATTATTTGACAGTTTGTTGTATTGATATTTTGGCACCTGTATAAATCTATTCAAATGCGTGAGTCTACAGTATAAAGGACATATTTCCACCTGGATCAGATCAGCAGTTTTGAAATTGACAAACTCACAAAATTTCTAACGGCCTTATTTACGAAAACACGAGTCTTGACTCGTGTCAAACGCAACAAGAATTGGCAGGATAATTGGGAGTGACGCAACAAGCCATTTCAAAACGCCTGAAAGTCATGAGAATGATTCAGGAACAAGGAAATTGGGTGCTGTACGAGTTGAAGCCGAGATATGTTGAACGACGTTTGTTTGCTTGGGAACAGTTGCTTGCAAAGCAAAAACGGAAGGGATTTCTGCATCGCATTGAGACTGGAGAGAAAATGGGTTCATACGAACATCTCAAGTGCAGAAAATCATGGGGATATCTCGGCCATGTTTCCACGTCGACGGCCAAACCGAATATTCACGGTTCCAAGGTCATGCTCAGTATTTGGTGGGACCAGCTCGGCGTAGTGTATTATAAGTTGTCAAAATGGACTGAAACAATCACAGGTGATCGTTATCGAAGGCAAGAAATACGTTGGAGCCCCGAGAATTCAAAGGAAAACTGCCGCAATACAACGAGAGACATGATAAAGTAATTTTACAGCATGACAATGCTCGACCCCATGTTACGAAAGTGGTCAAGATATACTTGGAAACGTTGAAATTGGAAGTTCTACCCACCCGCTCTATTCTCCAGAAGATGCCCCCTTGGACTATCACTTGTTTTGACCAATGGCACACAACTAGCACTTCCGGTCTTGTGAAAAATTAAAAAAATGGATCGATTCGTGGATCGCTTAAAAAGATGACCAGTTTTTTCAACGCTTGGTTCATAAGCTGCCCGGAAGATGGCAGAAAATAGTGGCCAGCGATGCACAATACTTTGAATCATAAATGTATAACCAGTTTTTTACAATAAAGCGATTTCGAATTTCGGAAAAAAAACGGCGGAAGCAAAGTTGTACGCCTATGTATTATAATTTAATTTTACCTGCAAATTTCAAAAGTCTAGTTCCATTCAAGAAATAAGAAATTATTAACGAGTTTTGAAAATTGCATTTCTTCATTCTTAACCTTCAAAATGAATGAAACAGATACTCAAGTGAGATACCTGCAACGAACAGCAGCGTTAACATGCAGTAGCATCCTTTCTTCATTGTTCAATCAGATTGCATCAATTTATAGAGGAAATGGTAGTTCGTATGCGACTGCTCAATAAGTATCCGAGCACAGGTGTATTGTTTCTATTACCGAATAGAATTCCATTGGAACTGTGCCAAACAGAGTTGATAAAGATCATCAGACGTAGTTCACACTGTCTGCTCAGCTGTTTGTATACCACAATCTTACGTATCAGCGAAGTTCTGAACGCTTGTAACTGAAAGAACTAGATCACTTATTGAGCGCTCGTTCGTCTTAGATATCGCTATAAAGTTTTCATAGAATATCTGTAATTTTAGAATTTCGAACCGGGAATGGTCTTAAATGATAAGGTTAGACTTACTGATGGAGAATTCGTGCTCCAATCCATGTATCGAAATTAAATGACAGTCTCGATGACAGTTATTATACTTCCACTTTTTAATTACATAAATAACAATTGTTATTGACAGATTTTGAATAACTGATTCAAGTATGTCCGTACCATCATATTTGATAACGATAACGATAACACTCGAACCAAAACACCTAAAAATTAGAGAGAAAATTAGAAATTGAGGAAATTTTTGGAAATAATGAAGTTGATAAAAAGGCATAAAGATTTTATGACTGCTATAAACTAGAACCGAGGTTAACGAAATTATGTTATACTTTTATTTAAGCCCATCATATAGTTAAAATTGTGGCGAGATTTTTCCTTGAATAACATTGGAGATTTTTCCGAAACATATGATATGATAATTGCTCATTATTCGTTGGTAATAGAAGAAACACTTATCAGAGAAATTTCCATTCCGAAATTTTCCACAAAAGATTGAAGCTTCCACATGTGCACTCTAAATTTAATCTCCTTTTTCCCCAAAATCTTAGACATCGGAGAGCACTTTATTACGACTCGTTTTTCTTGGTTATTTTCCAGATGGACGACAAAGAGGTTGAATCAGCTACTTAATATTTATGGTCTTGTTAGCAAATTAATCTTTTCACTAAATGAAAAGCTTAGTGGTTATAAAAAGCCGACAACAAATTGATTTGTGTTGTAAATTCAACAGTCTAGACTAGCAATAAGCGTTGGCACCTGAATATATGAGAAAACGGTTCATTTCATTGAGTAGGAAACAATGTTGCAAATTAGTTATTCTAGATATTTTTCGATGTTGTCTCTTTATCCAGTTGACCTCAAAAGTGCAGTTACGTCGAGAGTTACGTATTTTGGTCGCATTTGAATTTTTTTGGAATGAAAGAAACACAGGAAACTGTCATATCTTTAAGTATTATTAATTGAACTCTGATGGAATGTGTACTCGGAATATTAATTTCACCTAGAGATTTCTCAATATTCAAGTTGAACGTAGAAACCTCTTTTACAGCATTTCTCGTGTAAAAGCTGAACATAGCTATATTTAAAATTGAATTTTCATTTATTCTTTTTGAATAAAGATCATGAAGTTATTTTCATACTCTTTCAATATAAGTTAAGTGATCGTTAAATTAATGCAATTTCACTCAAGTACATCAACTTTCCATTACAGCTTAGAATACTTGAAAAATAAAAAATAGATATATTTACTCCGAATATATTATGGATTATAATGAGCACTTCAATTGAAGGAAGTACTACAAGTTCTCAATATGAGGTTAATGAAATATGGTTAAGAATATCTGAAGAATATAAAATTTATTTTGAGGTTTTGTTGGAAATCGAAAATGTGATGAAGATATTTGATTTGAAATGTATTTCGGTAGAATTAATCTAGCATCAGTGAAGTCGAATTGAAAATTTTCATCATTTTTGTTATAGATTTAACTCGTCTTGAATTATTATATCCAATAAAAGCTGAAATCGCTAGAACAAAAATGTTCTAAAGATGATTTTCAAAGTTCACATTTTGGAATATATAGATTCCAAAATTCGTATGTTCGTATTTTTCAAATATTTTTTTGGGAACTGGGATTTATAAATTAATCATCTATGGAATCTAGTATATTAATCCAGATCAATTTTCGCTTCAAAACAAAGTAGGTGAAAAATTCCTTAGTGTAATCATATCAGGGTACTAAAGGGTGTTTTTTTTTAGAGCTATAGAACTTTAAATTGCAATAAAACAACGATGGATTATTCGATTGACATGAATTTTATTTATCCGCAAGATAATATTGTGGCATTTCATTTTAAATATGATTTCTGGCATATGACCGCCACGGCTGGCTCGGATGTAGTCCAATCTGGACGTCCAATTTTCGATGACTTTTTCCAACATTTGTGGCGGCCGTATATCGGCAATAACACGGCGAATGTTATCTTCCAAATGGTCAAGGGTTTGTGGCTTATCCGCATAGACCAATGACTTTACATAGCCCTACAAAAAGTAGTCTAGCGGTGTTAAATCACAAGATCTTGGAGGCCAATTCACAGGTCTAAAACGTGAAATTAGGCGGTCACCAAACGTGTCTTTCAATAAATCGATTGTGGCACGAGCTGTGTGACATGTTGCGCCGTCTTGTTGGAACCACAACTCCTTGACATCATGGTTGTTCAATTCAGGAATGAAAAAGTTAGTAATCATGGCTCTATACCGATCACCATTGACTGTAACGTTCTGGCCATCATCGTTTTTGAAGAAGTACGGACCAATGATTCCACCAGCCCATAAAGCGCACCAAACAGTCAGTTTTTTTGGATGTAACGGTGTTTCGACATACACTTGAGGATTAGCTTCACTCCAAATGCGGCAGTTTTGTTTGTTGACGTAGCCATTCAACCAGAAGTGCGCTTCATCGCTAAACAAAATAAAATGGACGAAGTGCGCGATACGTATTCCGCACAGAACCATTATTTTCGAAATGAAATTGCACTATTTGCAAGCGTTGTTTAGGCGTGAGTCTATTCATGATGAATTGCCGAACCAAACTGAGAATAAATCACTTGACTGCTGTTGAATCGGTAGCCATCTTGAACAGTAATGCCAACTTAAAGTTATATACCTCGAAAAAAACACCCGTTATTTGAGTGTAAAATTAGCTAAATAATTATGGTTTTCCTCCGAAATGAAAATTTTTTCATTATTTCAAATCAAAGTGGAATATCAATTCCATATACCGCCACTAAAGTATTTGAATTATTATTATATAAGAATAAAATTCGAATTGAAATCTGATTATCAAATGCCCTGGCGCATTCACCATTTAGTATCACAAATTATTGTAGGGCAGACCTCGTTTTACTCGTATCATTTTTGAAATTTTTCAAAACATAACAGATGATCATTTTGTCGGTTACAAAAAATGTTTTCCAGATACTACTCCCTATAGAAATATAATACCGTATTAAACGTTAAAAAAATTTACAAAATTTTAAATACATTCTCCGCACAATATTTACATTATTAATTTTATAATTTGCATTAACTACCCATTAATGTTCACCTTCATGTCGAGCTTTTATAACTAGACATTTAAATTCTCCTATATTCACACACATTAATTATTATTATATAGCTAACCAAACAATGACATCAGATTCTGATTTATCCTCAGTGGAACTCACAAATTTTTCACACTTATGTACAACACAGTATAATTTATTAATACACGAGCTCTTCTATATCACTTCACAAATTATTTATCTATATGAATAATAAAATTTCAACCAAAACAAATTTCTCTTGGTGAAATTCGTATCATTCCGTTTTTTCGATTCAAAATTCATCATTTTTGTTTGTTTGTTTATCATGTCATTTCATTTCAATTACAATAATTATTACAGGATAAGAGTTTACATAAACCAAGAGTTCTATCTGATTGTATGTATTCATATCCATCTTTTATATTTTTGGATCGTGATGAATGAACATATTACTTTGTTATAATAACGGGTGTTTTTTTTCGAGGTATATAACTCTAAGTTGGCATTACTGTTCAAGATGGCGACCGATTCAACAGCTGTCAGGTGATTTATTCTCAGTTTGTTTTGGAAATTCATCATGAATAGACGCCTGAACAACGCTCACAAATAGTGCAATTTTATTTGGAAAATAATGGTTCTATGCGGAATACGTATCGCGCACTACGTCCATTAGCGATGAAGTGCACTTCTGGTTGAATGGCTAAGTCAACAAACAAAACTGCCGCATTTGGAGTGAAGCTAATCCTCAAGTGTGTGTCGAAAGACCGTTACATCCAGAAAAACTGACTGTTTGGTGCGCTTTATGGGCTAATGGAATCATTGGTCCGTACTTCTTCAAAAACGATGATGGCCAGAACGTTACAGTCAATGGTGATTGGTATAGAGCCATGATTACTAACTTTTTCATTCCTGAATTGAACAACCATGATGTCCAGGAGCTGTGGTTCCAACAAGACGGCGCAACATGTCACACTGCTCGTGCCACAATCGTTTTGGACCTATGAATTGGCCTCCAAGATCTTGTGATTTAACACCGCTAGACTACTTTCTGTGGGGCTATGTAAAGTCATTGGTCTATGCAGAAAAGCCATAAACCCTTGGCCATTTGGAAGACAACATTCGCCGTGTTATTGCCGATATACGGCCACAAATGTTGGAAAAAGTCATCGAAAATTGGACGTCCAGATTGGACTACATCCGAGCCAGCCGTGGCGGTCATATGCCAGAAATCATATTCAAAAATGTAATGCCACAAGATTATCTTGCGGATAAATAAAATTCATGTCAATCGAATAATCCATCGTTGTTTTATTGCAATTTAAAGTTATATAGCTCTAAAAAAACACCCTTTATTTTCTTCGGTTAAGTCAACTGAACTAGGAAAGAATTGATATTCTTCTGGTAATCTTCCACACTCTGTCCATTCTTGAAAACCGGTACAATTCCAGGAGAACATTTGCGTGATTACAGAATGTCCTACCAACTCTCAGCCACCGTTTCAAGAAGACGTCGTAAAATGTAATGGTGAATTAACTTCGTAGGAGGGAGTACCATTTTGATTCGAGTTTTATCAGTTTGTTAGAGAGCCATACAGCCTGCCAATGCCTAGGAAATCTATCATATCGTTTTCTGAATGAGCAATCTTTATTTATGGCCAATTGAACAAGATTATTGTTAGAAACTTATAGTAGGGATCTATGATGTTCCTTCGATAAAGATTGCATAAGAATAAACCTGTTAGGTTACAGAAATAAACATAGATCAACTGACATTTGTCGTGAAGAATATTATATTGATCTTACAACTTTCGAAAGATGCTACAGGAACAACTATGTAGATGGAGTATTGATTGTTTGTAAATATAAATAAGGGATATGTAAAGAACTTCAAGGTTTTAAAGTGAAGTAATACATTCCTCTAATATCTATCTTGAGGTTAAGTTAACCGATGAGACTAACTTTCGCTCGAACAGCTACCTTTATTCATGAACGAAATTGAACAATTTGAAAACGAGATGATTCGAATTTATTCGAAAAAGTACCATTGAATCTGAGTGAAGTAAAGATGTCATTCAACCTAACTTTTTCGAAAATGAGTGTCACTAACCAAATGCAGGAAATTTGTTTTTTGATGATTTGTTTGAGACTGACTATTTTTTGAAGAGGTTGGTGAGTGGTGATGGAAAATGGATCACTTACGACAACGTCAAGCAAAAACGGTCTTGGTCGAAACGCGGTGAACGGTGGCCAAGCCAGGATTGACGGCCAGGAAGGTTTTGCCTTGTGTTTGGTGGGATTGACAGGGAATTATCTTCCATGATCTGCTCCCTTACGGCACAACTGTTGACTCGGAACTGTACTGTCAACAATTGGACCGTCTGAAGGAAGCAATCGCCCAGAAGCGCCCAGCTTTGGAAAATAGTAGAGGAATTATGTTCCATCAGTACACACATCGATAGTGACCCACCAGAAGCTATGAGAGCTTGCTTGGGGGGATCTTATACATCCACCTTATAGTCCGGACCTGACACCTAGTGATTATCATATTTTCCTGTCAATGTCGAATAATTTTGCTGGTGAAAAATTTGCTTTTATAAAGGCTTGAGAAATAATAAATACCTTCAAAATGGCAACAAGTTATCGAACAAAACGGCGCATATTTGACTTGAATCGGATCATTCTAGCTATGGCAATTAAAGCCTTGTTCTTCATGCAAAAATAATGGATTCCTTTCAACTACACCATATGAAGGTCCAACCAAACGATTCACGAGCTATTCAAATTCAATGGCCTAACAGAACATGTCCAGGTGTTGTTCGACTGTCCTAACCTCCTACAGCGCTTGTTTTATTTCCTCCCGGATATCGTAACATCTCTTGCATGCGTATCACCTTACACGTGATACGAATTTGTTTGATGCTAAACGTATAAATTCTACAGCATCGATACTAACGTTCGCGCCTACTGCCTACTGAGTACTGAATATAATAATGCATTTCGCATTTATTTCTTTGGAAAGTTCTGGTGGGAATTCCTGGGACAATTGCAGGAAGCCAAACTGTCATTTCTCATGCAGCTAGCTGCACGTAAAATAATATTATATTGAGAGAATTCCTCATCAACCACTTCCCGATGTGTGGGTTTGGAACCATTTAATTTTATTCAATTTCGTTTGTGGGTTTTTGAATTATTTGAAGATAGCTAAAAATAAATATAAGCAATAAACCCTAGGAAAAGGAAGCTTTCGCTGAATGACGGTTGGATTATGTTTATGGAACCGAAGGCACTTCCGAGCCGCCTTCAAGGCGATTTTTCAATGAGAGGATCTTTACCAAAAGGAGCATTTTCGCATGATTATGGAACAGGCCCTTAGAGGAGTGTTGGCGTACATGTTTGACTCTTGAAGGTGATTATTTTGACGAATAAAGTCTAATTTTTGAGGAAAACATGTTTGTACGTTGTGAAGTGTTATGTGCTTTAATTCAGAAGTTTATACTTTATTTCTATACAGAATAATCCTTTAAATCATAGAAAACCATCACCAAGCATCGTCTGAAACATTCTTCACTCTTTCCGATCACACAATTTCATCGTCAATTCATATTCCAGGCAGCGCTCGCCATAGATGCCCTGAAGTAGTTTAATTACTGTCATCGATGGCCAAGGTCATTAACATTTATTCGCCATCAATCAGACAAAAAGTTTCCGATGAGATGAATTTCCCACTCGACTAATTGATTACATTAATATTGAGTCATGTGTGAAGTTAGCCGCAGATTGAAAGTGGAGGCCGATATTTTTTTCACTCTGTAGACATAAAACAATGTATATAGGTAGTAGGTACATATTTCTTGTTTGGACTTGAGTAGAACCGATGGATTGGAAAATTCGTTTTGATATTGAATGATGATCTTCAATTACTTATTATCATTATGAGTTCCAGAAAAGAACATACGTCTAGTTAGAAACTTGTGTGCGTTCGTTCAGTGAGAGTTGAATTTATTTCAATAATTATGTTAAAAATATCAAAATTTTCTTTTATATGGTTCCAGAAAATGTTGGTATTCTATGTTTCGATTCTGGTGTTTTCATCACATTTTATTGTGTTAGACTTCAAATTTACATCTGAGATAAATGAGCTTTTATTTGAATATCTCTATGTTCACCAATTTGGACGTTACAGGTCAACTTCCTTCATTAAAAAAGCCGAGATTATATTCATTACTTGGACTCGTGTCTTGAGGATTCATTCATTCAATATTACCATAATAATCAGAAAATTTATATTAAACGTTCAATTTGTCAGTGCTGTATTCTAAAAAATAAAATCATGCAGTAATGCAGTTTGTTTCAATCAACAAAACAGTATTCGCGATTTGCCATTTCATCATGGATAGATACACGTTTCAACAACGTTTAGAAATTGTTGAATTGTCAAATTTGGCTACAAAACTGAGAGATCAACTGAATAAATAACTTTTCACAGGTTTCTAAGACAGTATTTTCTTAACAAAACTAACTTTTTTGAAAGAACGGTGAACTAAAGGTTTTCCTCGGGTGTTTCAATAAGAGGTTGCATCTTGATATTTAAAAAACGTCAATGTCAAAAGATAACAGCTTCAAATGTGACAGCTGTCCAGATGACGGGCTATTCAAAATAGGGATTCACGGTTTGACTTGACATTCAAGCTACTTGACTTAAGCTCGACTTGAAATCAACTCAAGTTCAAGTCAAGTATAATAATTTTTCAATGTCAAGTCAAGTTCTCAATAAATAAACACTTTACTTGACATTGAAAAACTACTTGTTGACTTGAACTTGGGTTGATTTCAAGTGAAGCCCAAGTCAAGTAGCTTGGAGTCAAGTCAAGAAGTAGTTTTTCAATGTCAAGTCAAGTATTTATTTATCAAGTATTTGACTTGACCTTGAAAAACTATCACTTAACTTGGGTTGGTTTCAAGTCAAGCCTAAGTCAAGTATCTTGAATATCAAGTCAAGCCGTGAATCCCTTTGAATGAAATGATTGACACCTGTTTTTGGAAAACCTTGTAGTTTCAACTTCATTTTAACATCTTCATCAAGTCTATTTCCTCTTCGTTTGGTTACGTTGTCAGGAATTTGCTTACAAGGGAGATTGATAAATCACTCAGTCCCTTTAAGTTTGCGTAAGAACCTACATTAAAGTTATGTATCTCAAGACTTCCATGGTACACATCAATATTTTAGGATGAATGACGATGAGACCTATGTGTAGAAAGTCTCTCAAAAATCTGCCTTGTAAGCAGTAGTTCCAAAATTCAAATTCCTGACAATGAAACCAATCAAAAAGAATAGCCCTGATGGGGATTTTGAAATTAAATTAAAACGAATTGGCCTCTTTTCAAAACGTTTGTTTTGTGAAGAAACAAAACGTTTGCAAAAAATGACACATTTATATTTGGAAGACAAGTGATTTTCATGCCGAAAGTAGTGATGCGTCAAACGTAGGCGCGCATAAAATAATACACTATATTGTCCACTTGATTTCATCAGAATATCGCATTGTGATTGTGGAACTTTTCGTATATCCGGAATCCTTGCTCTGTCTACTACAAAAATAACCGATTTTGTAATAAATTTTGTAATCTACAACGTGTTTTTGACTCCAAGAACCTGTTTCAATTTATTCGTCTGTTAGTTTTATTTTTATATTTTAATTGAATTATCAACCTCCCCGCGACGCGATCTCTGTGTTTTGATTCTAGTATAAATCTGCCCAAGGCGTCGGCAGAGCCACACTAGACGATAAATAAGTGGAACCTCCTGAAAATATTAATGGCTGCCACCTAAGCAGCAGTCGGCCTCTCGTTGGCGTTATTTAGGATGCAGATGTTAGTTCGATAGGAAGTCGAAATAGCTTTTTTCGAAAATTAGAATTAATTGGTCCGAATGGTATCCTTTTATTCGCTGTTGATTTATGCGAGCCGTATGGAAAAGCGCTAAACAGATTTATTCAAATCACACCACTATGATCTTTGTGATCTTTGCGATCTGTTGAATGTTACTTGGGAACGGTTAGCGATATGTCACTACTAAATGTTTCAACTGATTCGAAATGAATGATGCGGTCTAGTCGAATCTACTTACTCAAATCACTGAAATAGAATGGACAGTACTTGTTAGCCATTTCAGAATTTTCCTTTCTTTGAGGATTGATGGGAAATAGTTTTTTTCTTTGGTTGGGAAATTAATATTTCATTTCATCATCAGAAGCGGCTTTCTGTTTGACGTCCTTACATAATGAAATCAACAATTTCAATATAGCTACAAAAATTGCTATTATCTGCAAGCGGTATTCAAAGTTCGATAAAAGTACTGACTAAGTGTAAAGGGAGAACTATTCACCTGAATGATAGGTTCACCAATAGAAAAAAAAAGACTTAACTATTCAGTGGTACACAATATTTTGTTATTTGAAAGGTTGGAAATGGCATATTTTATTTTTAAAATATCATAATGATGTTATTTTACCTCTACTACTTCTTCGTACGTATTTTTTATCAGTTTTTTACATACATTTGGCGGTATTTCATCGATAGTACTGCACCATTTCTAATTTCATCGCCAAATTTGATTTTCAATAAATCGATTGTTAAGGTGGCAGGTGGCACATTTTTGTTGGAAGTTGGAACCACTTATCCTTCAGCTTATTCTCAGCAACAGCAGGAAAAATACATTCATCTAACATTCTTCTCTATCATTCTCCATGAAATATGAGTTTCATCACTGAATTAAATTTTTCGATAAGATTTTTCATCATTTTCGAGTTTTTCAGAAGCAAAATCAGAAAATAAACAATGTTTATTGTGATCTAAATGCTCAAGTTCTTGAACCAATTGAATTTTGTAAAGATATAAACCCAATTTTTTTCTGAAAATTTTCTATGATGTTATTTGAGAATTATTTAATTGTTGAGAACGACGTGGAACTGATAAATTTGGATTTTCTCTTCACTTATTGCTGCTATCAAATCAATATCATCTTAATCTTAATAAAGACCTCTGTTTCCTTTTCAATGTCACAACATGTATAGAGAGTTTGTACTTATTTGAAGCAATCGAAATTCATTATTGTCAACTTCGTTATTGATGTAGAATATTTTTTTCGAAATTGGGATATATTCGCATTATAGTCCGAAAATTGACATTTTAAACAAAGATAAATGGATTCAACCACATAGTATAATGATAGATTTTTTGAGTGTTTACAGTTTTCACTTCCCTTTCGTGACCTTTTACCTGTATAATTTCTTTCATTTTCGAGAGTTCAATCTAGGTCAATCTCCGATCGAAAATTGAATATCCCAATGAGAGATTATCGTTAATCCGATGCATTAGATTACGTTGTAATGGTTAACGAACTTGTGTTTATCAATTCAGAAGTGGATAGCCCATAGGATGGGATACTACTAATGATCATTTTACACAAAATTTATATTTCCTTCAAATGCTACAACGCTTTCTCTCCATTCAAGACTATAATTCCAAGATTCATAGAGTAGTGAAACGTAATCGAAATGTATAATAGCGATTTCATTCATAACTTTCAACATGCCACCGATAGAATGAATAAAATATCAGTTGAGTGGAAAACCTTCGTTTCAGAGTTCCGAAACTGGTTCCTGAAGCAGGAATCGGCATAGCTAAGAAGCTACAAAGATGCATCATTTTCCAAATTAGGATTACGGCATTCGTTTTGTCGCAGCATCACTGTCTTCATTCGAATTCGATAATAAGAGATAGAAATTTGTCAAGGCCATTCATAGCACAGAAATCAAAGGAAACCGCATGCGTTATTGAAATAATATCAAAAAATGACAAGGAGATTGTTTTGTTGAGAGGAGGATTTTTTCTTTTTTATTGGAGGACGTTTTTCCTTGATGACTGTACTCAATACAATATCCAATAACGTTATGTGATATCCAATGTTCATAGTTTTACCTTTGTCGAGATTATCAATGAACGATATTATATGCACGTTCCAAAATACGGATGCCATAACCTTGTTAGCTGATGTTTGAGATTTGACACGCATCTTTCTAATGAAAAACACTAACTTGCTTTGTTTGCACAGTGTTTTTTCCATCAAAATATTTTTGAGTTGCGTATATTGATAAAATACTGTTGTGTTTTATCAAAATACGTTTTTATCACTAAGCCTTCAATATATCTATACAGTGTGAACTCTATATGTTCTGAAATTCTGATACACATCTTTTGAAGCTTGCCACTAACGAGAAAAAAGTGGTGTGATTCCATCTATATCACAGGCCTGGTACTTATTGAGTTATGCACAAATAAAGACCAGTTATTATTATTATTATTATTGAATGAGCGTTCAAAAGCAATGCTATTTTGGAATTTTTAAGGAAACATACTTTCTCGACATTAACATATATTGCAGAAAAATATTCAGGAATTTTTTTATTACGTATAGTATCTTTTAAATAGTAAAATGAACTCAAGAACCAGCGCACGTAATAAAGTTGCTGTCCTTTATGTATCCTCCCACTAACGGATATAAATTCGGACATCAGTGATGGAATTTTAATGAAGATCAACACAAAATTCGATACCCTATGGTCGATTTCACCATTTCTATTTCTTCTGGTCACGAAAAGCCATAAGTAACACCATAAAATCGTAATGAATTATTCCGATAACACCTTTGTTTCAAGAGTGCTTCTCTTATCTACGAGTTATGGTCTTTTTGCCATCACTAATGATAATTTATGTCTATGATTCCGACTGGAAACGAGAATTTTAAATAGAAATGTGGTAATATCGAATTATGCATTCATCTTTCGGTATCAGCTATAACTTTTTATTTTCGACGATTAACCGAAAAGTTTGAATTATGGGAGAATTAAGAATGTCTGACACTAGTCGACTTGGCCATCTTTGAATCTATTTTGAATATTTGGATTTTCTTATAACTCCGGTCACGATTTGAGCTTTTTCTCGCTACGAGTACCTATACTGGGTGTCTCCTATACTCACGCGGAGTTCGAGCGATATCTGTCGCTTTATTTGATAACAGAGAGAAAACGGTGCCCAAGAGACTAAAAAATAAAGAATAACTTTACTCCCGCTCTTGAGGGATTGAAGTAGCTTTATTATACAGTGCGCATAAAAATTAACGCACATTCTGAAAACCCCAATTTCAATGAAAGTTAACTCTACATTGACTTTAACACTTATTTTTTATGTTCTCTCGGGAAGGTTTTAAATGAAACAAGACACATCAAATGGAAGAAAAATTCAGGATTTCACCGAATCTCATGTGAAAGAAGAGAAATAAACAATTTTCAAAATACTGGAATGCTGATGAGTGATTTAATACTTGGTATTTCCACCCCTTGCGTTAATTACAGCTCGGCAACGACGGTTCATACTCAAAATGAGTGATCTTAAAATGTTATGATCTAATCCTTCCCAGATTTTTCTGAGTTGGATTCCTAAGTCATTAAGAGTAGCTGGATGATTTTCTGAACTTCTCAGCCTTCTAATGAGGTTGTCCCAAACCTGCTCAATCGGATTGAGATCTGAACTTCTTGCTGGCCATTCCATTCGAGAGACTTCAACCTCTTCAAGGTACTCCTGAACGATGCGCGCACGATGGGGTCTGGCATTATCGTTCATAAAAATGAAATTTTCACCAATGTATGGGGCAAATGGCACTACATGCTCTTCAAGAATGTTCCTTATATACCTATCAGCATTCATAGCTCCATTATCAACGACCACTAGTTCTGTGCGAGCAGTCAAAGATATTCCACCCCATACCATAATCGATCCTCCCCCGAAACCAGTAGTATTCAAAAAATTGCACTGAGCATATCTTTCATGTGGACGTCTGTATACAAGGGAACGTCGATCACAATGGTAGAGGCAGAATCTAGACTCATCTGTGAAGAGAACTCTTTCCCAATCAGCCTCTTCCCAATGGATAGGTATGCTCTCTCGCAAAATCAAAACGCGCCCTTCGATGGGCTGAGGTAAGAGCTGGGCCTCTTGCCGCGACACGAGGCCTTAAATCATATTATCTGAGGCGATTTCTTATTGTCTGAGTGCTAATTTGCACCCCATGAGTTTGCTCAAGCTGATTTTGAAGGAGGCGAGCGGTTGTAAACCGTTGTCTCAACGAAGAAACTCTCAAGTAACGTTCTTGAATGGCAGTTGTTACCCGTGGTCTACCCTGTCCTGGTCTTCGGACATTCATACCTGTCTCCCTGAATCGCTGCAACATTCTGGACACACTTGTATGGGAAACTCCAAACCTTTCTGCAATTCTTGTGTATGTCCACCCTTCTTCTCGCAAAACTTCCGTTTGGGCACATTCCTCTTGGGTCAAATTGCGTGTTTCGCGTTGCATAGCGATCGAGTGTAGAAAATCAAACGAAAGAAAAACTATTGATCACTAGAATTGATCGAGAACAACTGATTTCAGAATGGATCCAATACATTCAAAATCTGATAATCTCATCTTATTTTATTCCTGCTGGGAAAAAACACCTGTATTGAAGAAAAACGTTGAAAGTGGATAACATATGCATGCATAATTCTGATGAAAATAATTATCAGTGAGAACACCTTCAGTTGTAGAATAAATTTGAGATTTCCATAATGTGCGTTAATTTTTTTGTGCAGTGTATAGGTATATGCAAAAAAGCTTTTTCTACAAGCAGTCGCTAGCAATATTAATCGAATTCTAGTTTTTCCTGATGAAGTTAAAAATAAATTCAGGAGAATATGTTGAAGATCACCGTTATTCTTCAAATAGAATACAATCGAAGCACATGGCAAGTGGTGCTCGGAAAGTGGACGGAGCTTTCCTGTTCTCAACAAAAGAAAATATGAGGCATCATTTTAGGCGTGTAAGGAAGTGAAAACTTAACGCTTGAGCTAAATAGATAATTGAACTATTAGAATAAACGGACAGTCGTAAAACGTATATTTACTCGAAATTTCACACCTTGTTATATCGAATGAAGGTAAATATGAGTATCAGAAGAAGTCTCAAGGCGATTTTAACGACTTAATTTCCTAGATTTCATTCAGAATATCACTGTAATGATATATGAATCGAAATATTTGATTGAAGTTCGTCATAAATTATGAAAAAAAAATTAAATTAAGAATTTCTTATTGATTTCTTCTATGACTTCTATGGAATTTCGATTTCATAATATCATTTACTCAAAACTAAAGATTCTGCATGTTATGCACAAAAACCATGAAGCATTCTACTGAATGAATGATTTTAATAGATACTACGACGAAATTATGTGTTACACGTAATGTTAAAAAATTTTGAATGTTTTGTAATTATTGTAATCACAAAATGTAAATGGAATTGACATGGTGTTCTCTGTTTTTGACAATAATTCATACTTACGGAAAAATTCGTATGGACTGTTTAATATGGCGCACCCTGTATATTGTGACTTAGATGAGACTAAATATGTTCCTTCTGACAATTTTCAAGTTATTATATCCATTCAAAGTGTTAGTTCAATTAATTAACGAAGAAACAACAAGCTTTTTTGGGAAATTTTCTGCGCCTTCAATTGTTAATGTTTCTCTCGAATCCATGGGTGGTCTCTAGAACTTCGAATAATATCACTATCGAGCACTGATTATGCTACATCAGTCCGGTATCTACAGTCGAGTTAAAAATCTGGTAGGCTGAATTTTAAACTGACCAGTTCAACCAAGAAACAAACTCATTCCGATAAGGAGTTGAAATTAAAATACTAGAATTGATTTCGTCGTTTTCTCCAATAAGTAATCAAATTGATTAAAATTGTCACATAGAATTTTAATACCTCATAAATGTCACATTGGCAGAAGATTGATTTCGTTTTCTATTCAGATCTTGGTGATGGCTATCTATTTATTTATTTTATCTTAATCGTTTCCTTATTCCATCAACAGTTAAAAAGCATGCAAGACTAAAGTTCTCATTGCCTTCGTTACCATTCTCATTGAAGTATTTTTTTTTTGTCAATTAGTAGGCCAATTGAAAAGTCCCCGGTCTGATACACAGATGGAGGTGCCACTATTAAATCCATATAATTTTAGTTAGTACCAACATTCAAACGATACGTGTGAAAACTACTTGACAGCAGTCCAACCATTCGTTTGTGAGATATTGCGTTATGAGTGTAGCTACTTTTATTATTTGGAAAAAAATAATGCAGTGGACGCCCAAAAGAGGCTGTCACTGACGAAGGAATCAATAAAGTTCACAAAATAATTTTGAATGACCTCAAAATGAAGTTGATCGAGATAGCAGACATTGTAAATATATCATCTGAACGTGTACATCATATCATTCAAGAATATTCGTAGTTGAGAAAGATGTGTGCAAAATAGGTGCCGCGCGAGCTCATAATCGATCAAGAGCAACAAAGTGTCAATGAGTCTGAGCAGTGTTTGAAGCTGTTTAAGTGCAATAATCCTGAATATCTGCGTCGATATATGACAATGGATGAAACATGGCTCCATCATGAACAATGAATCGAATCCAAAGCGAGGAAAAACACAACAGTCAGCTGACAAGGTTATGGCATTAGTATTCGGGGAGGCGCAAGGTATAATATTCATTGATTACCTTCAAATAGGGCCAGACTATCAACATCGATTATTATATAGCGTCATTGGTTCGTTTAAAGGATGATATCGTTGAAAAACGGCCCTATTTGAAAAAAAAAGGTGCTGTTTCATCAAGACAATGTCGACGTATCACAAATCAATGAAAACAATGACAAAATTGCATGAATTGGGCTTCGAATTACTTCTGTATCCACCTCATTCGCCAGATCTGGCCCCCAGCGACTTTTAAGAATGAAGAAGTATTCGCCGAAACTGATGCCTATTTTGAAACGAAAGACAAATCGTACTACAAAAATGGTATCGAAAAGTTGGAAGATCGATATAATCGCTGAAAAATACCCAGAAAATAACTCATTTTCACAAGCTCAGTCTGAACATTATGAGAACAGTGTGGATAATGTTCAATTTCCTATTATGAAATATTCTCACAAAGTTTTTTATTATCGATTGCGTCTCTTTCTTTATAATTATCCTGAAATTCATACTGAATTGAATAATCTTTGTTGCTTCAAAACTAATGAACTGAAATCACCACCAGATCCTCAATCAAATGATAGAGACTTGTGGCATTCATAAATTCACACATTTAGTCATATTCATTTCTTAATTGTAGTAATTTTCTCATATCAAGGCACTTATTCCAATTCTTTATCGTTAACAAGCTGTTTTATTCTGAGTAATTTATAAGCGCAATTATATTCAGATTAAACCATAATTGGAATATGCGTTTTGTGATTGGTCGTCATAATTACAATTACTGCAGAATTATTGGATAATTGTTTGTGTATTGTAGAGCCATAAAGTTTGAAATAAAAGAGCTTGAAATCAGGCTATGGACAGATATATCTGATTTGTTACTTACGATATTACTTCAACATTTCATGATGATGTCATACAAGCTGGTAAATTATTATAAACAACTTCCACCTATCAGTATCTTGGACAGTTTTCAGTTCAATTTAATAGAGTACGGGGTGTCCCAAATTCGAAGCACACTGAAAGCATCTCGGAAATTATAAGACTAAGAAAATCAAGATATCTACGATCTGCTTTATGATATCTGAAGGTATACCTTGAACGATGGAAAATTATATCAGCCAAATGGCCGCCTCGGCTACGGTTGCAGCACCATAACCTTTTCATAAAATTTTCCCAATTCACCCATTCGCGGCTGTATGTCCTCGATAATTTCATGAACTTCATGAATGAAAATGACCGAATGCAGTTTTTCAAAGAAAACACGCTGGAATGCGAAATTATCCGGTCATTATGATGCACGAGTGTAATTCGGGGGAATATTTCCCGAATAAACTGTTACATTACTTGTCAAACTGATTTAGAATGGAATTGCCATAGATTCGAACTGTGTAAGATGTATAGAAACTATGCATCTATGAACAAAACAATTATCGCAGTGCTATTTCGCTTCATACAATGCAATTATCGCTGTAATTTTCGATAATTGTTCTCCATATACATAGAATTTTTGACATGAGGGAAATATTCATAGCAATTGCATCCTTTCGACATCTTCAAATATTTCCCCATCTCTCATCACCTTGCCAACGAATCAAAACAACAAGGACGACAAAATTTGGCTTCACAAAATAGAGTACTATTTTAGAAGGCGAGACATCTCTATGTATTTTATTACTCTAAGAGCTTATGGGACTTTGACACTCGGTGTAAAATCAGTTTAATAGGCGTTATTATGCATAGGAGTGGGAAAGAAACTTAATTTAGTGATCTTGCAATCAAATGGCTTTTTTTATGTAATTTTATTATTATTATTCGACACATGCTAAATTTCTGATAGGACAATGTCGGTCGGTCTGTTAGTAATATCATATAATATACAATTTCGTTTGAATATTCGCGCGTACTACATTCACTCGAGAGGAATTATAATTTGAAATAATCTCAGTTGTAAGGTGGACAATAAGGTAGAAGTCTAGCCACCAATCATTGACGAAGGTGAATTCTTGAACTTGATGCTGTTTTCCTCATTCCAGCGAAATAATTCCTAACATATACCAGCACCAACATTGTTCTCGTTATTGATGGGCAGATCATGATACGCATGTAAAATATATGTTTACAGGAAAGCGGAAAATAATATTTTATGTCGGAATAACGATGCAATCCAGTGTGTTGGATATAAACTGCCTTGAGCTGCTGAGTTGAACGTAGAATATCTACTTGTTTCAGGAATGCCAAGATCACTTCATTAGATTTAAAAACCAGAGAATCAACGTGATAATGAGGAGTTTCATGAATATGGATTGCGTCAACGCGATATGCTTAAACACAAATTTCAGAACGTTATAATACCGTTGGAAAGATTTAATCAAGGGTGGAATTTATAAGCCAGTTGGACATATTGATATTTTTCATACGTTTATCGCATGACCTATGAATTTAGCCGATTTGACTATCAATTTATTTTTTAGCATGATTTGCTTTGGGGATAGTTGAATGTACATTAATTCGATAAAATCTCAATACCACGGACGGACGAAATTGTATGTATAGGGAGTCCAAAATTCGACGCTCACTGAAGGGATCACTAGAACTATAAGACGAAATGAATTCAAAATAAAAAAAAAAACATGGAATCAAAAAACTCAATATCTCAAAATGCCACATGACAAAATTATGTTTTATTGACAAGAAATCAGACCAAATATATACATATACAGGGTGTTTCCAAATTAGACGTGAACCTTGGAGAAAGTGTTAGTATGGCTCATTTGCTGTCGTTTGAGCCATATTTAGTGATAACCAAAAATCAAAGATTGCGAGATATTTGAGTTCTTGTGATTTTCAAAAGATTTCTCACCTCACTTCGTTTTTCGTCAATTTTTCTATGTTGACCAAAATTGATTATAATTTTGGATTATTTTTGTGGTTAGCGAGAAGTACAGACCTAACACCGTTAGAATAGAGGAAGCAGCGAGAAGATTGAAAGTAAATTTTAGGCGGAAAGTAACCATTGGAGAAATAAGGAAGAGGGCACGTGCATGAATGAAGAATAGTGGAGGTCATTTCAAACATAATTTATGAATACATTTTCTACTGAAATTTTGAGTTTATTTGCAAAAAAAAATTCAATTCATTACTTTCCTTTCTTTGCTTCTCTCCTCTCTCAAATCAAAATCTGCTGAAACAAAACTAGTGCCTGCATTCTAACGGAATTTTTTTTAGGAAATGAAAAAAGAATTTGGCAAGTTTTTAAGATAATTTTGTCATATATAAATTGTGGACTTTGAAAGTTGCAGGCAAATTTATATTAAGAATTTATTATTCTTTTCTCCATATACTAACTTTCAATTCATGCTAATTCTTATTCGACATCTAATACATCAAGATTTTGCTTTTTTCATACATATCATATATTTTTCTAATGAAAATAATCCAAAATTCGAATGAAACTTGTTTTTTTTTTAGAAATACAGGAACTCAAATATCTCGGAAACTGTTGATTTTCGGTTATCTATAAGTATGGCTCAATCGACAGCAAATGAGTGATACTAACACCTACTTCAAGGTTCACGTCTAATTTGGAAGCACCCTGTACATAAAATAAAAATTTCAAGCTTCGTCTGGAATTTCGTAATGATAGCTTCGCCAGAATCATAGAAAATTCCAGTAGAATATAGAAAAGAAGTACCTAAAACCCACTGAATAAAAACACTCTATTGTTCATGCCAAATTTCAGGATGATCTAATCATCAGAAACCCTTATCTAGATAAACTAACCGACAACACTCTCCTTTTCGTCCATATACAGTTCTTTGGTCTCCAAGGTCCTGGATTATCGAGCACTTTACTTGATTATTTTTCGAAAATAATTGAAATGCCAGGCAGGCGACCCAGCCGTCGAAATAACAGCCGAACTTAACGAGTACACAAATAGATACGCACATTTTGTTAGAAACATTAAAAATGTATACTCCATTCATTTATTGAAGAAACTGACTCATCTCTGAAATTGGCAAATTTTAATCAAGAACAACGAAAGAATGAATTCCGAGAATTCAAGGAATATCCGGCCTACTCTCGTAAATTTAATGTACAACCTCAGCCAAAAAATTTTCCAAGGTATCTTAGTGCAATCAACTTCAAGCTAGCATATCTATGAGTGGGAGACCTGAAACGGTTTCATACTTTATTGTTCCATAAAGATTTCAGCATGACTAGACCAATAGTTCGAAAAATATGTGACATCGCATCGTCTAGATTCAATCTAAATTTTATTCCACCACACAAAGTAGGAAGAATATTTCATAGAATTGAAATAGTAGATTTCACGTAGAATGCGAAAAAATATTCACCAGAGGCTTCTTCTACACTTCCGTATAATTCATTTACCTACTTAACATGACTGTCATTTCAGTCAGGAATACTAATTTAGGATTGATATGATTGAAATCGACGATATTAAATGCATGTACCCAGGGAATAATAATAATTCTTGTACGTTGTCTAGATTTTTAATGAGTGTCTGGTGCCATGGTCTACACCACGCTTCATCGATAAAACCCCAAGAGTATTCCTCAAGTACAGGTGTATTTTTTTCCAAACGCTTCCGATTCATATACTGCGTTTAAAATCAGTACATAATGTTGACGACTAGAATAATTTGAAGAGGTAGGTACTGACTATTTTTGTAGATTTCAACAAACTTTAACTTGATATAGGATATAAGTATTCCAATATTTAACTGCAAGACGCCCAATTTACTGAACCAGTAAAAATTTTAACAATTGATTGGGTAGACATAACTTACCCTTTTACCTTTGATAGTGTGATTTTAGAATAACATAACACATTACTTAATAAGTCTCAGGTCTCGCCAGTAAAAACACATTTTTTCTTAAAAATTTTATATGGTCCATCAACTAAGGGGAAACAAATATAATGACTAATGACTAATATAATCCTACACATTAAGAATTCTTTTTAACTCAATTAATAATTTAATTGAGATCATTGATTACAACTTCATTATTGAAATTTTAGTTCAAAGGAATCAGTTCTATCTGTATATTAAAAGACGTCCAAACTCACTGATACTGGAGAAGAAATGTTTCAATATAACAAAAATATTGAACTAGCAGAAATCTAGAGTATACCAAAAATTATTTTTCAGAAAGTAGTAAAAATGAGACATGAGAAGTATTGAAGAAATATTGATCTTCTAAAAAACATTTGAATTTAGGGATACAGAGTTCAGTGTACTCTCGACATATTTGATGATTCAATACTTCTTCAAATCAATCAGTCAAATAAAGTAACTTCATGTAAATAAGTTCACTTCTTAAAATCAATAAACTATTCTAATCTGATCGGAACGAGAACAACCTTTGTTTTTATGAGATCTGTTTGTAGTTGCAGCGAATTTGCGATTTTCTCCGTATATCACCACAAGTATCATCTCCTTCCTGACGGTTCCAAATAAATATTGAAAATATCAATTCTAATAAAAGCACTTGAATCTTTCACCGTGGTCGTGAAAAGAATACAAAACCAATGAACGTACTCGAAGCGATGAAAGCTTAATGCACATCGATAAAATATAGATCAACACTCCACACTTTATTCCTGTCTACTCAACACAAGAAGGCCAATGTCAATGCTCCATACAACAGAGCCGATAATATTTTTAATCATCTTCAGAAATTAAAAGTTATTGCAGACATTAGTTTCTGAAGATGACATCATTATCGTCGGAATGAAGTTATGATTCTGTCGATAACATTATAGTTACTTTTTACCTAAAATACCAAAACGAAGTAATTGCACATACTATACATATCTCCGATGAGCAGATTGGTTTTGGTAAACAAAATCCAAATCATAAAAACATTAAACAGTGGTAATTACAAGTATTGAATAAGCCGTAAGATCATGGCATCATGTGTAAAACTCCAAGAAGAAGACCTTAGAGAGTGCACACAATAAAATAATAAGGCTCCTGGTGCAGAAGCAATCAGCATTCTTTTTTTTCCTAAGTTTATTTGAATAAATTTCCAATAAGTTCGTATTTCGAAAAAAAATATAGTCTCAAGAGAGACTAAATAGCGGTAGACTGGACATTTTTTGGGAGAGTTTATGAGCGTCTTTGGATAAAAATGCTGGTATGATGATGATGACAAGAGTAGGTTTGTTAAAGGGGCAGCATTTATCAGATTTTGCCCTACCTCCGTTACTGAAAGTAAAAATCAGAGACAATATAACTTGCGAGAAAGAGAATATTAGATGTTCTCGTCAAAAAGATTTGATGAAAGAACGTCTGTATGCAAAACGTATAGAAGTTGGATCTCCTTAAAGCAGCTGTGGAAGAAAGTGGTTGAAATGGGACAAGAGTTGTAAGGAAGAAATATTGGTCCTCTATAATATTAGGTGTACAGCTTTACTTTCGCCGTTTTGCAATAGATGGCTGTAGCGGTAGTCGAAATAAATGGATCGTAGATGTCATACAATAAGCTAAGGTATTCGTGATCATAACGCCATCAAAATATTAGTCTATTTGTGTCTGCATCATCAGGTTATTCTTGATTGAACATGTCAGCTTACATACCGAATTCGCTTCATTTGCGGGAGGTTTTAATTTTCTGCTTTAATGAAGTAATCTGGTCTCAAATATCTATGATGAGGCCTCTATTAGTGAAACAACGTTCCGAGAGTAGTTTCAACAACGGTGATTCTGACGTCGAAGACCAGCATGGCGGTGGAAAAGAGAAGATTTTGATGCAGAATTGGAGGTATTACTTGATCATGACTCGTGTCAAACGCAACAAAATTGGACAGGATCATTGGGAGGGGAGCAACAAGCCATTTCGAAACGCCTGAAGTCATGGGAATGATCCAGAACTAGGAAATTCGGTGCCGCACGAGTTGAAGTCGACAGTTGTTGAACGGCGTTTGTTTGCTTGAGAACAGCTGCTTGCAAGGCAAAGACGAAAGGGATTTCTGCATCGCATTGTGACTGTAGACGAAAAATTGGTTCATTACGATAATCCCAAGCGCAGAAAATCATGGGGATTTCCCGGCCATGCTTCCACGTCAACGGCCAAACCGAATATTCACGGTTCCAAAGTCATGCTCAGTATTTGGTGGGACCAGCTCGGCGTACTGTATTATGAGTTGTAAAACCGCCTGAAACAATCGACGATCGTTATCGTACGCAATCAATGCGTTTGAGCCAAGCATTGAAAGACAAACGGCCGCAATACAACGAGAAACATGATAAAGTGATTTGACAGCATGACAATACTCGACCCCATGTTGCGAAAGTGTTGAAGACTTACTTGGAAACGTTGAAATGGGAAGTCCCACCCCACCCACCGTAGTCTCCAGACGTTGCTCTTGGACTATCACTTGTTTCGATCAATGGCACACGTCCTGGCTGACCAGCAGCGGTCTTCTGAAGAAGTGAAAAATTGGATCGATCCGTCAAAAGATGAACAGTTTTTTCAACGCAGGATTCGTAGGCTACCCCAAAGATGGAAGAAAGTAGTGGCCAGCGATGGACAATACTTTGAACCATAAATGTTTGACCAATTTTTACAATAAAGCCTCGAATTTCGGAAAAATAGGGCGGAAGCAAAATTGTACGCCTATGTATTATGAGTCCGAATAAAACTGCAAATTTCAACTTCCTCCTAACAGTTAATCAATAATTATTGAAAATATCAAATTCTAATAAAAGCACTTGCATCTTTCGGCACGATCTTGATTCTTGAACGGAATTCAAAAGCAATGAAAGTACTCGAAGCGATGAAAGCTTAATCGATCAACACTCCAGACTTTATTCCTGTCTACTCAGCACAAGAAGGCCAATGTCAATGCTCCAGTCAACAGAGCCAATTATTTTCAATTGCAAATACCACATCCTGGATCTATAGATAACTCCGCAGTCGCTAAAAATACCGCCAACAATAGGTGTTGTATTATGCGAATCGAATCGGAATATGAAAAAGTGCTTTCAGGCGCCACCCGTGCTGAAAAAGGGAGACATAAAAAACATTAAATAAACATCATCACCTTATTAACGAGTTGTCAACAACCAGTACATACTAATGCAGGATTGTGCATGTGCTATTACAATGGGGTATGAATGGAAAGGATAACGAGACATCCTCGCCATCTTCAATTAGGTACCACTGCTGAGCTAACGGAAGAACTGACGTTTAGTAGTCGAGGAAGTACTAATTTGAAAATTCATTACGAATGTTGGCGGTATACTAAGTAGCATTGGAATAAGAAGACCCAGTTATAATTGGGAAATTTGAATAATCTTTGGTACCTACTTATCAGGCCAATTGTAAAGTCCCCGATCTACCATAGTAAAACACATTTTTTGGCAAAATTCGATTTTATTATTCAACATAGTTGCCTTCGAGGGCGATAAAGCGATGTTAGCGATCTACCAACTTTTCGATACCATTTTTGTAGTACGATTTGTCTTTCGCTTCAAAATAGGCCTCACTTTCGGTTATTACTTCTTAATTGGCGCTAAATTTCTTTTCAGCGAGCATTCTTTTGAGGTGTGAGAACAGGAAAAAGTCGCTGGGGGCCAGGTCTGGCGAATACGGTGGATGCAGAAGCAATTCGGAGCCCAATTCATGCAATTTTGCCATTGTTTTCATCGATTTGTGACACGGCGTATTGTCTTGATGAAACAGAAACTTTTTTTTCTCCAAATGGGGCCGTTTTTTAACGATTTCATCCTTCAAACGATCCAATAACGCTATATAATAATCGCTGTTGATGGTCTGGCCCTTTTGGAAGTAATCAATGAATATTATACCTTGCGCATCCCAGAATGCTGATGCCATAACCTTGCCAGTTGACTGTTGTGTTTTTTCTTGCTTTGGATTCGGTTGAGCGTGTGCAGTCCACTCAGCTGACTGTCGATTGGACTCCGGAGTGAAATGATGGAGCCATGTTTCAACCATTTTCACATATCGACTCAAAAATTCAGATTTATTGCACTTAAACAGCTTCAAACACTGCTCAGAATCATTAACACGTTGTTTCTTTTGATCGTTTGTGAGCTCGCGCGGTATCCATTTTGCACACAGCTTTCTCATGTACAAATATTCGTGAATGATATGATGTACACGTTCAGATAATATCTTCACAATGTCTACTATCTCGACCAACTTCACTTTAGGGTCCTTCAAAATTATTTTGTGAACTTTTTTGATTTTTTCGTCGGTGACAGCATCTTTTGGACGTCCACTGCGTTCGCCGTCTTCGGTGCTCATTGCACCACGTTTGAATTTAGCATAGCAATTAATGATGGTTGATTTTTCTGGTGCAGACCCCGGAAACTCTCCATCAAGCCAAGATTTTGCTTCAATTGTATTTTTTGCCTCCAAAAATCAATATTTCATCAACACACGAAATTCTTTTTTTCCATCTTTTTCAAATAATAAAAGAAGCTACACTCACAATGCAATATCTCACGAACTAATGGTCGGACTGCTGTCTAATTTTGACACGTATCGTTTGAAGGTTGGTACTAACTAAAAATCATATGGATTCAATACTAGCACCGCCATCTGTGCATCAGACCGAGGACTTTTCAATTGACTTAATATAGTAGTGATTGTTGACTCAAAATGAAATTCTGAATGGACAAATTCTAATGTATTCTGAAAAAGTGCATAAATCCACTGGACTAGAATATCCATTGACATAATGTCTAAACTTATACTATTAATTGAATTATTTTTCTACACCGATAATAATTTCTAATGATTTCAATATTGAATTGACTGTTGATGTTAATAAGATTTCACAAACCTAGTCCAAGACGGGCATAAATTATATCCAGTTGTTTTTTAAACGGCTAAACACAACATTCATCGTTAACTGAAAATGTTAGACGGCTGTACAAATATTAATTCGAACATAAATTAACTAGACACAAACATTACGTACTGCAATACAAGTAATGAAAGCTTCTGAGTAATTATTCAGTTTTCAGGGCTACTCGAATTAATTTCATTTGCGGAATTGATTCACTAATCAATTTAGAACTAATATAAGATTCATTTTCTGTTTTATGTTCACAATCCTGTATTGTTTTCTACATTTCATCTTCATTTGACAAACAATACATTTATGCTTAAATTTTTGTGAGAATTCAATGGAAAACCGAAAAAATCGAGATATTTGCGTAGATAGGTATGTGACAATGAATGAAACATGAATTCACTCTTCTGAGCCAAAAAGAGCATCAACTGAGTACAAAGCAGTAGGTGAAAGTCGACCAAAATCTCAAATAACAGCTGGCAAGGTTATGGCCTCCGTTTTTTGTGACGTGGATGTTATATTATTCAGTGGCTATCTTGACAAAGGTGAAACCAACAATAGTGAATATGACAAAACGTTATTGTATCGATTAAGTGCAGAAATTAAGAAAAAAACACTGCACTCTTTAGTCAAAGTGAGCGTCAGCTCAGTGGAAAACAGTCTGTGAAAGATCCCTAGAGACTTTTCGAGCTATCCTTCTTCTTGTTTTTCTTCTTTTTAGAGAAAAATGGAGCTATCTGAATAAAACCGTTGAAAGCAGGCATGCAGACATTTCTAGCTGATATATCTTTTGCTAAAGACAAAAACAACGAACTGAAATTCGATAATAACCAATTCTTACAGATCAAACATCTAATTTAAGAAGCACAAGCTGAATTAGAAGTACCTTCTAACCCGTGGAAGATAAATTGGATAATTATAGTGAATTTTCGAATAATACGATGATAGAGCAAATTCTAGTACAAATTAATTTCAAACATTAATCACAAATCGGCGTATATCATCATAAACACTAGCTCCACTCGTAATCACTACTTAACCTCATAATTATTATGGACTCATCTCATTAATTGCCAGTCTTTTTGATTTATCACAGCGCCCACTATACAGAAATTAGTCGACAGTAGGAAATTGATTCATTGTTCTGAAACGATTATTCTTCTCAAGTTTCTTAGGACTATTTTGTATGATTGATTAGATGAAGATCCTCAGCGATGAACTATTAAATATTTGCATTTTTTTGCACTGGTCCTAATAAGCAAATCTTCCAAATCCTCTCAATTTATTTAGTGATGCTAATTGAGCAAATGATTTGTTTCAATTTTCATAAATATTTTCCCAAGAATACCATTAAAAATGGAAAAATCGGAGGGGCAGCCAAAACATGAAATCACCCAACATTGCCTGAGTGACATCACTTGGAAATGTGCACATATATTATATGAAAACAGTTATTTTCAATATTGATTCAACATTTTTTTTTCTGAGTAGATCATTTTTAATATGTGATAGTATTTTAATACATCCATGCTAGCATATTCTATTGTGAAAAAAATTGAATTTGGGGCATGTAACTGAACAGTAACGCAAACTACGTATTACCCATAATTTTTGGGAAAAATTAAAAATTGCTCATAATATAATAACTAAAAATTGTACATAATCTTTAATAATTTATTGAAAAGTTATAATTCAATCACATAAATAATACAGTTCTAGTTCTTCCAAGTACAAGAAAAGTGTTTTTCACATTTAACATTATCATAATATTCAACATTCACACTTCCAAAATAAGATCAGAAAACTTTTCAAATGGCTTTGGCGTTGTAACCTTCTTCTTTCTTGATTGTTTAGGAATATTTTTTGTCTTTTTCAATGGAGTTTGAATCAAAGTCTTTATATCTTTATCAATATCTTTATCCAATTCATTCAAAAGTTGGTTTAATTCCGTGACTCGTTCTGATTCACTCTTTAGTTTGTCCTTCAACTTTTCCTCTTGTACAATATCTCTTCCTAAAGTATTGTTATTACTTAAGGTTATTTTAATTTGTGCGGAATTCACAATATCTTCCTCGTCTTTTTTTACTTCTGTTTCAACGTTCACAATATCCTTGGGAAGTGCCGATACTAGGGAAGAAATCAAAGCTTTGGTAATGTCCTTCATTGTGTTTACAGTAGTGTCAGGAGGAGGAATTACATTAAGTGTCATTTCTATGGTCTCTTTGTCATCACTTGGTACGATTTTAACCACAGAAATCGCCACATCCTTTAAAATGTCTTCCCAATTCGAAGTAGCGTTGGACAAGTTAAGATTTTCTTTGTAGCGCAATACGTCATTTTGGTCATTATAGAATGCTTTTATGGGTATTTCTGTTCTTTCCTCGTTTTCCTCTGGCTTTTCAGTCTCATTTGACGTTTTATTTATGTCTTCATTATATTTCTCACGTTTGTTATCAGAATTTTTCTTGTTTCTTTTTTCAGCTTTTTCTACATTCTCTTTCCATGGTTTTGACGTCGGTATAACTTTCGATTTGTCTTCATCTAAATCATCCCTTTTTAGCCGTTCTTTGTTTTTCATCCTATCTTGTTCTTCATTTTTCGGTGAATTTTCATCCATGTGCCATTTTGTTTTTTCAGGTAATGTTTCTTTTTCCTGAAATTTTTTTTCGGCTTCAGATGGGTTTTCTGAAATCTTATCGTGATTTTTTTTTTGATTTTGTTTGTTCTTCTTTAAATCCTTTTCTAATTCATCATCATCTTTTTCTTCCTCTACATACTTTTCAGATGGGTTTTCTGAAAGCTTATCGTGATTTTCCTTTTGATTTTGTTTTTTCTTCTCTAGTTCCTTTTCTGAATCATGATCATCTTTTTCTTCCTCTACATACTTCTCTAATGAAGGAAAATTGTTTTTGTTAATTGATTTAGTGATTTCATCTATATCTTTACGAATGGATTCCAAGTTTTTTGGAACATTTGTAGATTCCATATTTTTCCACATTGTTTCATTGCTCAGGGGACTCTGTTCTTTTTTGAGAAACTCCTTAATTTCATCAGTTAGACTCTCGTTTCCTGATTTCTTCTGCTGCTCATCTTTGTAATTTTCTATCAGTTTCTTAATTTTTTCTTCAATTTCTTTATTGATATTACTAGTGGTTTCTTGTTCGTTTTCCGTCATCGTCTCATTTTTGGGTCTCAACAAATCCTCTTCAGAGTGTTTGTCTTCATTTACAGATGGTTTTTCCAAAGACGGTAAATTTTCTTCCATGCGAATTTCCTTTTCTAGTTTTCTAGGATTTTCGGTTGGCTCTATTGTAGAGTTCCTATTTCTAGGAGCCACAGATACTCTCATAGTGGTACCTCTCAAAATTGATTTCTTAGGAATGTTATTTATCACAATAGTGTTGACTGAACAAATTTCAGAACTTGATGCATCAAGATCGGCATACTCAGGTATATTCATTTCTAAAGCGAAACTGAAAGGATGATGTTTGCTTTTTCTTATATCGAAAACAACTTCATCTACTTCTTCAGGTAGAAAATCTCCAGTTCTTTGAAGATCTATGCTGAATTTTTTCGATGGCTTCTTACGATCGAGTTGTATTTTTACTCGTAATAAGTGAAGTTCATTTTGTATTATCTTCTGAGTTTTTATGATGATATTTGTGTAAGGAACCAGTTTCAGGAGACCATCTTTTATCGTGTTTATTGCTTCTTCTACGGTGAAAAGTGTTTCATTATCTGGTAATTGAATTGATAATGTGAAATTTGTTGATGAGAGGATTGAGCTGGTATCATTTTCGTATTTCTCAACAAGCTCTTTAAGTGCATCATATATTGCTTCCGTGTTATTTGTATCTGGGTTAGTAAGATCTAGTAATTTAGATGAAATATCTTTTTCTTCTTTGGATTGGTCCTTACTTAGTTCTTCCACTTCTTTCAGCTCTTCGTCAGGTAATACAGTTGTTCTGAGTAATATTTCATCTAATCTTATATCTTCTGGAAGAGATTTACTCAATATATCAATAATGGAACAAATTTCATTTCCCAAAATTCCGCGACCTATATCATTCACTTGTTTTAGTTTCAAATCGAAGCTCATGGTACTATTATCCGTTAGATTCGACCATAAAGGTCTAAGAATATCTTCCAGTTCTTGAGGACTAATTTCTTCTAATTTCGATAAATCTACTGGAAAAACTTCTTCGTTCTCTTTTGATCGTTCCAAATCTTCAGTTAATGATCTTAGTTCTATATTGAGTTTCAAGAATTTCAATTCTTCAGATATGACAGTTTGAGCCTGTATTAGAATTTGTGAGTATGGAAACAGTAGCTCCACCTCCTTTCTAATGATATCCAGGATATTATGTTCTAATAGATAAGAAACATTTTGTGGCATCATCATAGAAATGTTAGACTGGTTTCCTGAGTTTTGCAGCTGACTTGTGATTTTTTCCAATGCAGATTTTATTTCATTTATGACATTGACTTCAGTTGGCATTAGTGCAGATCTCAATTCAGGTTTCATACCAGCTTGCAATGGTTCATCCATCGGGAGCAGTTCCTCAGATTTTGGTATAAGAGTAACATCTAAATCTACACTACCGTAGCGAGTTTTTTTGGGTATTTTGCTGGTAAGTGTCTTCATAATCGAGCATATATCATCACTTACGGAACTTCCTTCATTTGGTAGAGTTATTTTGAATGCAAGTGTTACTGGCTTTTCACTTTTCTCTAATTTTGATAGAATATGTGGTAAGGCATCTTCTAATTCATCTTTGAAACTCGAATCACTTTTGGTGAGATCTATCGGAATTTTATCTTCATCAACCTTTGTTTCCTGGGATTTTAATATTTTCTCCAATAGATCCAAATCCTTGGAAATTATATTCTGAGCTCGCACAAGAATATCAGAATAAGGAACAAGATTTTGTAGATTAGCTTTCATTTTATCGAGTGAAGCTTCGACTGATTTATTAGCTGATATTACTGTGACGTTAAGTTTATGATCCAAAGCTTCCAGAATTTCTTTTGGTGTATATTTCGGTGTGAGGATTAATGTGAAGTTGAGTTTCGACGTAGTTTGTCCTTCAATATTTTGTAGAGATATTTTAGAATCTGGATAAATTTTGCGAATACCTTCTTCCAACGATTTTTTCAAACGATCTTCTTCGTTTTTGGTGAATTGTTCAGTGGATGACACATTCAGCAGAATAATTGTTTTCTTGATGTCTTTTCCAGTGATATTCTTGCAATGTTGGCCTAAAATATACTCAACAACTTTTGTTGTGTTATCTATTGATTTTGTATCATTGACGGAGATTCTGCCTTCAATAGAAGGTTTTGTTTTGTTATATGGAGAGGATATACAGCGCAAGAGAAGATTGTTGATTGTAGGCTTTTCAATTTTTGGTTCGAGACTAATTTCAAATTCAAGCTTTGAATTCTGACTCTTTTTGTTATAGAACAATTTTGTATCCAACGATATTTTGGAATCGGGATACGTTTGCTGTAAAATTTGTTTCACTGATTCTTTCAAGCTATTTATTTGATCTGAAGTGATGGTTTTAGAAGATAATACGTGGAGTAGTATATCTGTTTTGTTACTGCCGATGTCAGTTGAGTTTTCACATAGTTCTCGTAGAGCGGATTCAACAGTTGCTGTTATATTCTCGTCATTTTTCTCTATGTTTATATTGACTTCTTCGATATTTGGCTTTGTGGATTCTTCCGGAGTTGGACTCCTGCTTGGTGCATGTTTTTTAGGTATGCGAGGAATGACTGGTTTTGGTTTTTGAATTACAAAGAGTGTTAAACGAAGGGTGCTGATTTGTCCACTTTTTTTCTTGAAAATAGTGGACTTGGCTCCTATAACAGCATCAGGAACTACACTGCTTGTTTCCTCCTTCAAAAGATGAGTGAATTTTTTAACGAATGCAGTCGATGAATCTTTTGGAGGTTTAATGTTGAGTACAATTTTTTCCTGCTTTATTGCCTTGTTTTTCAATAGATCTGCTAAAACTTTCAGTAATTCTGATTCAATTTTTTTCTCACTCGCATGACGGAAGTCTAAGTTAACAGTTTTAGAAACTGTAAAGAAGAAGAATATTTTCATGAAATTTATGAAGATGGTGAAGATGATCATTTATTACCTGGTATTTTGAAGATTGCTGAATTCGGTGCGAATGGATTGTTCTTTATTTCCTTTTTATCACCTAAAAAACATCAACTTCATTCAATAAAAGGTTAATTATTCAAATTTTTTAGCTGTGTGAGAACATGATATCCCAAGTTATTATTTCTCCAATTATTCATACTTTAAAGAAATAAAATAGAATAAAAAGTCTATATATTGCATTCGAACGAAACTTGTTTTCTCATATTAAAAAACATTTGGTAAATGACAAACAATTAAATTTGAAAAAAATCTGTAATAATTGTTCAGGTATGAGAGACAAAAATCATTCTACAACAATCTATTCATTTTTCCATGAATACCTATGATGACTCACCAGCTTTATCCAATGAATTAGCTTTTTCTATGACACTAACCAGGAAGATAAATATAACAAATCTAGTTAAAAAAATATCCATCATTCCTATTCAGTAGCTGTTTGTTACATCAATTATTTGGTCTTGTTCTGAAATTGGTTAAAATTTTAATCTGTATATTAAGGTCCTACATAATTGATCTGATATAGGTAGATATGTATTGGCTTATCAGTAGCAATCTATTCATAGCATGTTTTTTAGTAGGTATATTGTGGTTTAATTTATTGTGTATTTTATCATGAACATTTTTCCTAGAAATTCAACCAATTCTTTATCATAAGGAAATCAATAAATTATATTTTTCCACGCAACAATTTGTAGAAGGAAAAATTTGATTATTTCAAGATCAGAATCTTTCTCACTTGAAACCAATGCTATTATAGGAAAATAATTTTATATTTGAATTTTTTCCTCAAATTGAAAAACATGGAAGAGACACATCCGGAAGATATTCGGAAGAAAGTAATGCAAAAAAATTCTCAAAAATGCCAATTTTGTTAGTTTCTACATGACTGGAATCTATGAATAGGTATAACACCAAATATCTTACCTCAACAAACATTATATTCCCAATTTAGCAATCAAATGAATCATTTGGAATCGCTCAAGGGAACATGTTAAATTAAAATCATAATAATCTAATATATGTGTTCTAGTTTTTTTTAATTCAATAATTGCACGATTTTTGGTATTTAAAATCAATTACTTGCATTTCGAATGGAATGTTTATTTCTGTTATGGTACAGAAATCGATTCTATTCATAAAATATAGTTATAGTTTCCTTCGGACAGCGTACGATATGTATTCTATTTATAGATTCCACACATTTTTATGCGAAAATTGTGAAAAACTCATCAGGACACAGAGAAGAAAAATTTTCTCTCAAATTTTCATGATGCATACATAATACTTTTTTTTCTATCATAATGAAATGCTAGTTGAAGATTTAGTTCAGCAATTAATGTTTGAAACTCAAATGCTTTGGACATTTTTTTGATCGATTTAAGACCAATAAATTTATTTCGATATCTATACGAATAGATAGTCTCTGACTATTTTGTAATTCATATCATTCGATCAATTTGTCATTCGAATCGGAATGAATTCTATTCAAATTCCTTTATATTCGCTTGAATCTCATGGCGCAATTTGAAAATTTCTTTTAGTGAGTTACAATTTTATCGATCTACTCACCTCAACTATCAACACTATCAACAGTTAATTTTTTACTGGATAATTTTTTGTGAACTGATGAATTTATTCCATTTCTCATTATCCTACATGCGGTTAGCGGATATATTTTGAGGATTATCCTGCTATCGCTAAAAAGAGATTAGGTGAATTAATTTTTTTTCAGAATTTCCTCTAGAATATTCAGTTAGTACCTACCTAATACTTGGTTGGGTTAAAAAAGTAAATATAATCGACATCTTAATTTTCCAAAACCATGCATACCTTCTTGTTTTCTTTCTTATTCGAAAAGTGCTACTTTCACTAGAGTGAAGATTTACATATTTATTCAGATTGGTAATTTTTGACGCGATAAACATCAGATGAATTGATCTGATCAGCAATAGCATATGCTAATAGACTATTTTCCATATTGACATAAAGTCAAGAGCTTTTGAGACCTCATTTATCTCGTACAATTTTTTCTCACGAAGAGCAAACAAATATTTTCAGAATGGTGTTTATTAAATCAGCTCTAGCATTGCAATGTTTTTTCTATTATGTAATAGATTTTCTTGCCGAGTTCGTATGCTATATTCAAGCCGCAAAGCTTTCATAAATATTCCACCAACAAAAGCCTTTCTCATGTTTTCCAATTTTTCAGCTGACACTCGTATCAAGATATATGTTTCTTCCAAGGAACCTATCCTTTTACGTACTAATTACAAAAGCGGTTCCAATAAAAAGCTATCCGTGTCATTCAAACATGAACCAGACAAGTTGCTGACATTTCTTGATTATTTTGCTATCTTCGAGAAAATACTGGTAATGGAAAGATATTGAGAAGGCCCCATCCATTTAATGCTATTCGTGTAGAGATTCATTCAAGTATATCTAGCGGCGCATTTTTCGATGCCACATCTGGTTATTATTCTCGAAGAATTCTGTTGATAGGTCATTATAAATCACACGAAAATTAGAGCGGAACTGAGAAAATGAATCAATTTATAACCATTGCCATCGCATCCAATTAGGCAATATTTACAATTCTTTTGCCTGACAAGAGTTCCTTTCGGAAAAAAAGGAATTTTATTGAAGATTTATGGTTGTTGCCGAATAATTGAAGTGATCGTTTTTTTGCTTTTGATTTCAGATGGATCCGTTTATTTCTCCATAGTCAATTTGGGTAAGTTTGTTCTTTACCAATAATTCAATTTTTTACGACTAAATACCTAAATATCAGAGTTATAGCGTTTTCAATGTGACTTCAGTTAATTAAGCATCTGAATAAAGAGTTCGCAACATCACAAAGCATCATTTCAGCTATAAAAATTATATTTTTTCACTTACTTACATTACATCCTTTAATTATGAAATATCTGAAAGAATATATTAGAAAAACAAAATGTAATCAATATTAGTTGTTCTGATCTTTTTCGCATAGTTTGTTTTCATAGCCATCCAAAAACCAAAATGACCTTTGTCGTGTTGCAAGCTCATTATTCAGATGTTTAACTAGATGAAGTTCATATGCACATCGAAAACGCTGTTACTTGAAGGGGTGAATAAAAGACCCTCATATAAGATTTTTTTTGTACTTAATCGACCTTAATCGAATGTCTTGTTACCATTCACCCAGACACCCTGTAAAAGGTAAGTACCTATTAGGAAAAAATACCATTAGGTATTAATAGTCTCATTTCATCTCATCTCATTTTCATGTCATGAAAACAAAAACCTATCATTGGTTATGACGCTATGATTCCTTCGTTTGTTTCACTCTTGAAAAGTTCACAGTACTCAGTTTCCGTAAGGATCAAAGTATTGTCCATGGCTGGCCACTACTTTCTCTCATCTTTCGGGCAGAGTACGAAACCTGCGTTGAAAAAACTGGTCATCTTTTGAAGCGATCCACGAATCGATCCAATATTTTACTTCTTCATAAGACCGGAAGTGCTGACCAGCCAGGCCGTGTGCCATCGATCGAAGCAAGTGTTAGTCTGAGGAAGCAACGTCTGGAGATTACGGAGGGTGGGGTAGGACGAAAACATTCTCTTTCCCACTGCCATGCTGGTCTTCGACGTCAAAATCACCGTTCGTGAAGCGTTGAAACCACTCTTGTTACGTTCGTTCACTAATAACGGCCTCAACATAGGCATTTGAGAATATTCGATGAGCCTCAGCCGCAGATTTCTCCATATTTAAGCAGAAAATTAAAATCTCCCGCAAATGACGAGAATTTGGCTCGTAAGCTGATATGTTTAATCGAGAATAACTTTATGATGCAGACACAAATCGATTGATATTTCGATGGCGTTATGTTTACAAATTCCTAAGCTTATTGTATGACATCTACGATCTATTTATTTCGACTACCACTTACCGATACAGCCATCTATTGCAAAACGGCTTAAGTAAATTTGTACACCTAATACATGATATTGTGATTTTTGATGGTATCATTTCCAGTAGTATGTTTTCGATAGTGATGCGACTTTCGAAAGCATCAAAATGAAATGCGCCATTTCCAATAGCATCATTCTTGATAATGTGATTTCCCTTAAATACAATGTAATAGCTAGTTTTGATTTTTTCCTACACTTCTTGACATTATGAGCAATAAAGAGGCGCACAACGAACGTGCGTAGCTTTCAAATCAATTTTTACCTATGGTCGAACGAGCTAGCGCCTACGCCATCAACTGCGGTCATGTCAATCGCTCTCCTGTCAATTTACTGTCGTCCATAAATTAAAGAGTCATCGTGTTCAACTTATTGTATCGCAGCAGGAATCGCTTCCATTCCCAGTGATAAATCAGCCGACTTCCATGTCTCCAAGTGTTGATGTCTGATTAATACCAGACAATTATACCCATATAACTGATGAGAATAAAATGAACGAGTCGTGGACATGGCTTGTTTAAAGTCAAGTGATTGTAGACAAGCTAATTCATTAGAGCCTTTTTATCGAATTAATAATAATTGAGAGTAGACAATGAGATATATTAGCCCTGCCAAGCTGTCCGCTCCTTCAACATTTGAAGGTTTGCTAAGTGCTGTTTTATGATTTATTACTTATCACTTTAAGTGTTTGAAGTTGTCCAATTTCGTGTGTACTACGCTGAAAACACCGAAGAAAATTATGGAACGTGTACTTACTGGGACTTCCAGATAAAGTTTCACTTAATTCGTTCTACTCTTTCAAAGTCTTTCGCTCATACTTGTTTCTCTACCTAAGCAATATACTAAGAGCTATAGCGTCAATTGAATCAGTAAACGATTCAACCCTGCACTTTTAATCAATCTTCACTACAATCCCTTCTTCTTCTACTTCAAATAATGATATTCCCTTTTTCTGATTTAACAACGATGTCCTGTACTTCACTCTTGCTCTTGGGGTTCATTCTTGGAACCATTCTTTACTAGAACTCTCCTAGCTCGTTTTATTTTATAGAAGGCCAAAATGTCTTTTACGCCTCTTGTCTCGTTTTTTCCACTTTCTTCTACAATGTCTTTTGAACTAAGATCAACTTCTCTCGTATTCGTTTTCTGCTGATTTCTGAGTTTTCTGCATAGATTTGTTTATTCTTTCATCCATTTGATAAACTTCTGTTTCTTTTTTATCTAATTTATACTTCTCGTCTTCAAGTCATCTCCAATCTATTGTTTACTGACGTATCATTTCTTATGCTTTTTTGTTCTTGTTGATCTCTACAGTTATTTTAATCTGCTTTGATTTGTTTGTTCGTTCAGCCGTTCAATAAACTTTTTCTCTATGAGCTCATTGGTTTCATCAACTACCTTTACTTCACAAAAATCCATCGATGGTTAAAGGAAACCTTATTGAAATTACATGATATTATTGGTTGCTCTTTTTCAATGTCAATACAGACATAGTAATTTAGATTCAGAGATAGGATAGCCATTCTTTATATATTTATAAGAGTAAGATGATGTAAGAAGAACTATCACTATTTTACTCCATTGCTCTAACCATGCTTTTAACCATTGCTCTATAGCAATGGTTTTTTTATTTATTTTCAGGAATGTAAGTAAATCGTTCTTTTTATGAATATCCTTTGTTATAGTGTTTTCAGGAACGAATTGAAAAGTAACCCCATAATTCTAATGAGGTATTCATTATAATTACATCATCTCCAAGGATTTCCTCATTAGCAAATTATGCTTCACTGCTCCCTTGTACATTTTCTTCATGTAAGAACCAATAAACTTAAGCTGGAATGTAACTTACTTCGACATCGATAAGTTTGAATGTCACATGTTCAATATTAATTGGAACTTATAAATAATTGTTCAGTACCAGGACATTAACTAATGCTTCCATTCAAACCCTAACCATTACATAAATACAGTTAAATCACGTTTATATAAATCTTGTCCTGCTGGCGGTACTGAAGAACTTTGATGAATGCTACCCATCGCCATTTAAACTGGGAAACGAAATATACAACATTGAGTAAACAGACAGACACGTTTTCAATAATTCATGACACCCACTATAAAGAGTGATAATTGGTACTTCACACGATTATAGTTTTACAGTAGTACATACGACTACCTTATATGTTATTTCAAAACACTCGTTTCTGACATTTATACCTGAAGCTTTTAAATTGAAAAACCTTGGTGGAATTAAGCGATTAAGAAAAAACCTTAAATATCAAGACAACTCATTGATTTCCTAACTACTTTAATGCAGATATATCCATTTTTTTTTAGATTTTCATGAAACCTCCTATAATGTATCATATCTTTGAGATGATGACTTTCCGGGGTCTGCACCAGGAAAATCAACCATCATTGATTGGTATGCTAAGTTTGAACGTGGTGAAATAAGCACCGAAGACAGAGAACGCAGTGGATGCCCAAAAGAGGTTGTCACCGACAAAAAAATCAAAAAAGTTCACAAAATAATTTTGAATGTCCGTAAAGTGAAGTTGATCGAGATAGCAGACATTCACGAATATTTGTACATGAAAAAGCTGTGTGCAAAATGGGTGCCGCGTGAGTTCACAATCCATCAAAAGCAACAACGTGTTAATGATTCTGAGCAGTGTTTGAAGCTGTTTAAATGCAATAAACCCGAAATTTTGCGTCGATATGTGACAATGGATGAAATATGGCTCGATCATTTCACTCCGGAGTCCAATCGACAGTCAGCTGAGGGGACTGCACACGATGAACCGAATCCGAAGCGAGGAAAACACAACAGTCAGCTGGCAAGGTTATATCATCAGTATTCTGGGATGCGCAAGGTATAATATTCATTGATCACCTCCAAAAAGGCCAGACCATCATGAGCGATCATTATATAGCGTTATTGGATCGTTTAAAGGATTAAATCGTTGAAAAACGGCCCCATTTGAAGAAAAAAAAGTTGCTGTTTCATCAAGATAATGCGCCGTGTCACAAATCAATGAAAAAAAAGGCAAAATTGCCTGAATTGGGCTTCGAATTGCTTCTGCATCCACCGTATTCGCCAGATCTGCCCCCAACGACTTTTTTCTGTTCTCAGATCTCAAAAGAATGCTTACTGGAGGAAATTTAGGCTAATGAAGAAGTAATCGCCGAAACTGAGGTCTATTTTGAAGCGAAAGACAAATCGTACCACAAAAATAGTATCAAAACGTTGGAAGATCGTTATAATCGCTGTGTCGCCCCCTTGAAGGCTACTTTATGTTGAATAATAAAATCGAATTTTGCCAAATGTGTTTTACTATGGTAGACCGAGAACTTTTCAATTGGCCTGTTACAGTGGGTTGCCAAAATTTGAGACTGATCGATATTCGTAGATTTTGAGATTATAATTGCATGAATATACGGAGCATATTGTCACCAATTGACTTTACACTGATTTAGATCTCTTTCGCAAAAAAGTCCTATAGAAAGTAATACAGATAAATGACTGGCACTTACCTCAAGGAGATGAGGTAAGAGTTATTTACTCCTGCTGAATTCCTGCTCCTAATATTATCCTATACACAATTACGTCAAATTGATATAAGCAGTCCAGTAGATTCACATTCCTACCATGATTTCGCACATTTTCAAAAATGAAGCCATTAATAATGCTCACATGAAGTTTCTCCCACATTCATACATGCAGTCTCATTCAGTGGCGTCCGCCACAAATCATCTTCTGCTCCTGCACATTAGACGACGGTGATCATGTGAAATTACATCCGGAAGGCAGACTAGATATAAATTGTATGAAATATGTGATGGAATTAGTCAAATGAATCAATTCAAATGTCCGGACTGGAAATTTATGTTTCACTGCCGTGTAAAATAGGTGAGAGTTTTATTCTTGTTTCGCTGACCAACGATTTGGTTGCTATTATGGAATATGAATTTGTCAGGATCTTTAGGGTGTGTACGGTATTACGGCTTATTATGATCGATTTCTCCACCTTTACTTTCTCGTGCTATTTTTGTTCAATTTAATGGCGGCTACTTAAGGATATAATGGGCAATGGCTAACTTGATTCTTAGGTGTGATAAGTGACATAATATGAATACATCTTGCAAAAATAAATGAAATATGAATTTTGGAATCCGAATTAAAAATACAAACCTGAAATCGAAGGCAGAGGTCAGTTTTTGTTAGGAAATTTTTTGCTATAAATATCCTTCAGAGTCGATCATCTTCATATTACTATTTGGGAGACTATTCCCGAACGGTAACAATCTTAATACGCTCAATTTCTTCTATAATTAAAATCTAGTACAGTACTAGTGCAGCTTACTTCACCAAATATACAAACTGACAAAGAAACTGCAACTTAAATTTTAAGTTATTTTTGGTCAAACGTAGATAGTATAGCAAGGAGTAGATGATTGAATTTGGAGAGAAGAATCGTGAAGGTTTTTTCATGTAAACAATTTTTGTTTCTTAAATACCTATTGTGGTCGTTTTTTGCAGGTTTTTTAAATTTTACAACAAACCAGCTGTTCGAGAAGATCCAAAGTCAATGTTTAGCTGTTGGTAAAATACCTAGAGCACGGGTACGTGGAATTTATCGCCAGCTAACCGAATTTGAAAGAGGTCGAATTATTAGTCTACGGGAGGCGGGGTTGTCATTTCGAGAAATCGCTAACCGTACGAACAGAAATCCAACTACTGTTATGAGATGTTGTCAAGCGTGGTTTGATAATGCCGAAAATCGAAGAGTAGGCTCCGGACGTCGAAGGGGCACAAATGAAGTTCAAGATCGACGTCTAAGGCTGTCTAAGGTCTTCTGGACTGCAGCATTATAGACCCCATCTTGTGTTACCTCTGACGAGTGACGGTTGAGCATCGCCGGCAACGATTAGAGTGGTGCAGATAAAATTCACATTGGAATGTGGAATCGCATCAGGTCGTCTTTTCTGATGAATGTCTATTGTTTTTGGGTGCATATGATGGCCGAAGAAGGGTTAGACGACGTCGGGAAGAAAGACGTGAACCTCAGTTTGATGTTGAGCGTCATGTACACCGGACAGTAGGCATTATGGTATGGGGTGCTATTGCACATGCAAGTAGGTCACCTTTAGTCTTTATTCGAGGTAACATGACAGCGCTGCTTAACCTTCAAGAAATAGTGGAGCTATATGTTCTTCCTAACCTTAACCGGCTCAAGAATCCAATATTTCAACAAGATAATGCCCGACCTCATGTTGCCAGAGTTAGTTTAAACTTTCTCGAAACGACCCATGTGAATCTTTTGCCATGGCCGCCCAGATCCCCCGATCTTTCGCCCATAGAGCATGTTTGGGACATCATGGGTAGAAGGCTTGGAAATTTACCCCAACCCCCACGGACTTTGGCGGGTCTGAGACATGAAGTACAGGTAGCTTGGGATAGTAACCCTCAAGAAGAAATTGACCATTTTATTGCATCAATGCCGAGACGTGTTGGGGAATAGATAATCACGGAGGACAAACACATTATCAACAAATTTATTAAAAAAAATTGTGAATCCTTCGTTTTTTTTCCAAATGTCAATCATTTACTCTGCTATATTATCTATGTTTTACAAAAAAAAAAAATAATTTATACAGCTCCTTCTGGGTGTTGCAGTTTCTTTGTCAGTAAGTATATAGAGTAATTTAGAAAACAACCAAAATTCAACGAGTCTGTAGCGAGACATGTCTTGACATGTAGGTACTCATTGAAAACTTTAGAAAAGAATGATCGCTACGAGTTGCCAACTGTAAGAATAAATAAAATTTCAAATGTTATTGGTGCACACTACTGTGCTACCCCTTTTCCTCCTGTTATAAACTTTTTTCATGAGGTTCTCCAGCACCAAGTTTAAACGCCTCGATAAAAAAAATTAGCACATTCAACAGCAGGATATTCATAATATCGGTTTCAAATGAATGGCATTGCGGAAATTCAAGCGTAGCTTTAGTCACCCCCCTGGATAACTATCACCCATTCAATGAAATTCCATGAATCACAAATGAAGAAATAAAATCCATTGTGTTAACAATAGAAATTCGCCTTGTAAGTTCCATATCGTACTTATTCTGACCATAACATCGAATCTATTATAGTAAAAGGGAATAATTACTTTCGAAATGGTTTCACCATCGGATAAGTGATAGCGCACGTTTGTTTATTAACTGATTGTGAAATTTATGTACCTTATGCAATTACCCATATTGTCACCTCTTTTGTGGCTCTCAAGAAACTTAATTAACAGCCAGTGATTATAGCAGAAATTTATTGGTCGAGTTTAGTAGGTGGTTTATAGCCAATAAAATTTTTTGGAATTATGAATTTTACATTTACATGCAGGTATTATGGTTGTAGAACTGTTGAACATTTAAGTTCATACACTGTGTCCGTAAAGTATGGAACGCATTCATTTTTAGCTAAACAGACCATTTTAAGAAATAATCCTGAAACACGTTGATTTTTTATTTTAATTTACTGTATTTTACAATAATAATCTAATATACAGGGTGAATTAATTTCGAGTAATGACGTCACCGTCATTTTTTTTAAATAGAACACCCCCATTTTGTCTCAATTTTCCAATTACTCTAGCTGAGCTGATTCCAAAAATGTATCACATAGTGATTCCAATTGGTACAGGGTGAACAATACAAAAAAAAACAAAAATAATAAAAAATAAAAATAAAACAAAAATAAATAAATAAAACATAAAAATAAATAAATAAAACCAAAAAAAATAAAAAAAATAATAAAATAAAACAAAAACAAAAATACAAAAAATACAATAGTTTTGTGTGTGTTCATAAAGTAACGCGTAACATTCTTTATTACTTGAATTAACAATATTATCTAAAATAATTATTGTCTAGCGGCAATTAGTTTGAATGTAACACCCTGTAGTTTGTTACATTTTTAGATTAATAAAAACGAGCTGTTTCCAAACATGTTTGGTACTTGTGGTCTATCAGACAGAATATGAAATTATTTCTTATCGATTTAAAAAAAAATAGTTGTCTAGTTTTTTGTGAAATGTCATTATTGGTTTATTGCCGCTAGATAATAAGTATTTTTGATAATATTGTTAATTTAACTTATAAAGAATGTTACGCGTTGCTTTATGAGCACACACGAAACTATTGTGTTTCTGTCCATCCTGTACCAATTGGATTCAACATGTGATACATTTTTGGAATCAGCTCAGCTAGAGTAATTGGAAAATTGAGACAAAATGGGGGTGTTCCATTTAAAAAAAATGTAGTGACGTCATTACTCGAAAGTAATTCACCCCGTATATTAGATTATTGTTTCAAAATACGGTAAATTAAAATCAAAAATCGACGTGTTTCAGGATTATTTCTTAAAATAGTCTGTTCAGCTGAAAATGAATTTGTTCCATACTTTACGGACACAGTGTATATGGTTTCACATAGATTCCAAAAGAAAATTGATTTCGCTGAGATTTTGTCCGTTTCCCTAATGTTGCCGCTGTGTTCATGGAAATAGAAGTAATTTTTGAAAGAAGATTGTCTTTTCAGTTCAACTTGGAATCCTTAATAAAAACAATGGCAGCAATGCTTATAATGAACAAGTTATTTAAAGGTTTCACTATTTCACTATTCACCGTTCTAACAATAAGTATCATCTGATTCATTTCATTCACATCCAGAAGTAGCCAGTTGGGCGTGCAGCTAGCTATCTTCTCAAAAGTGTGTTCTTAGTAAATTCTATCAATGCCACAACACATTCTTGGGATTCGATATACAGCAAGGAAACAAATAAACTCGGTATTAATGATTTAATGCTCGTAAAACGTCTTCCTACATTAATGTCACATTGATGTATTTCCATTTCTTTATGGAATCGGAAATATCTTTCGAGCATGAAAGGCATGCTCTTCAATAAATTCTTCTCCGTTCAATGGAATTGATGAAGGATTATACGAAACTTTCATTCAGAGGCTATGTTGAATACATGAGATTTGTCTTTCCTGTTCCTTATGGATTTTTAACTTTCATTTCGAATTATATTGTAAGTTTTGATATATTTCTTGATGAGAAAGGGTTCTTCATTGTTGTCAGGAGAAGAGGTAACATTTGTCCTGTCAGTATTAATGATGATTATAACAGTAATGAATGAACTTTTTCTTTTTCTTGGTATGTCTATTAGGGGTTATAATCCTTCGAGGGTACAAGGAGATAATGACATAACTAGTTGAAAAAAACTTGAAAATGATCAATGAATACGTCATTAATAACCTAGAAAACTTATAGTTATAGACTTCTATACCGGGTGGCCCACATAAAAGAGAATCCAGCCAAATATTTCGGTAAGTATGCGTTAGTTTTTATTTAGAGGACATCTTGTTATTGAAAATTTGTGGCGGACGATCATCCCTTCAAACAGGATAGAAACCCTATCAAAAATATGAAATGACAATAGAGGTCCAGTAACACATAATTTTGAATAAACTGTTTGAAACATGCTCAGCTAGCGCAATGTTGGTTCCTTTCTTGTTTTTTTTTCTTGTGAAAAATTACTCAGTTATGTGGTATACAAGATTTCTGGCAAAGATTATCATTCAACAAGTTGTTATTTTAAAGACAGAATCTCTGAACATCAAAGAGATTTGGCGATTCGATATTGCTCTCCCTTAAGTAATCCTTACGTGCTCAATTGGATTCATGTCTGGTGAGTTTGGTGTCCAGTTCATTCCTTGAATATTGTTCTCTTGAAGAATGTTTTGAACCCTTCGTGTGCGGTGTGATGCTGCGTTATCATCCTCATAAATGAAATTATCCCCAAATTTGTTGCGCAGAGGAACAATGAATGATTCAATGATGTTTTCTACGTAGATGGTCTCCGTCATTGTTCGTTCAACGATAATAAAAGGGGTATGGCGACCCCCCAGCACATTATTGATATGCCTCGAAAGGGCTCAACTTGAGTCGCTCTAGTCTGCCTGGACCTTTCCAAACCATTTCTTGACTATCACTTTTTACACCGAATCGTGATTCTTCTGAAAAAAGTTGTGCAATTGTGGTGAAAGCCAGTCTTGGTGGTATTCTGCCCATTACCGATGGGTAGCTCTATGTCCAGGTGATAGCCGAAGTACTCTTAAAGGTCTTCTTGCCCTCAAATTTGAGGAAAGTAACAGTCTCCTTATGGTACTGGTTGAGACTACTCTTCTATAAGTCCTCATAAAATGACTTCGAAGGACTGTTACAGATACCGTTCGATTCCATCGAGAAAAATTTGCGATATAATGGTCTTCCCTTGCAGATGTTACTCTGGGTCAACCATACAGCAGTCTCCGTGCAACGTTGCTGGTTTCCAGGAAAATGGCCACTATGCCCTTACTGATGTCCGTGAAATATCCAAACGTTGCGCAATCTGGTGGTTCGACGAAGCTTTATAATGTAGGGCTACTATTCTTGCCCGGTCAAACTGAGAATTTGGATTTCCCGGCATTTTCCACAAAATATTCTCAATATAACAACTTTCGTTAATCGCTGAAAATTGATTAACTTCGAATACAGCTGTTTTCTCACGAACAAGAAACATTTTTTGATGGTTTTTTGTTTTCATTTGAGATCGTGAAGATATCACCCACAAAGAATTGTCATGTTACATTCAACAAGTTGAGAGTTGATAGGGGGGACCAAGACTTTTGACGATGTGTGTATATTATGTTCGTTTTTTCTTCTTTGATGAAGAATGTTTTCATCATAAAAAAAAATTATATCTTGATTTTATTTATGAGCATATTGAAGTGAATGTTTATATTTTCAGTGTGGAACACCAACGTTTCGTCTATATATTTAGACTTTATCAAGGCAAGTTCATTCAATGGAATAAAGATGGATACAGAGAATATTAGAAGTTTACAGTAACATTTTGTTAAATGGATAACATCAAAGAAAGAACAAACTACACATCAAAAATAGTTACTGCCAATTTAAAATAACCTCTACACCAAAACAAATCATCTTCATTCTTCTGAATGAACATGCCTTGATAAAGTCTAAGCATAGAGAAAAAACATTGGCGTAGTCCAAACTGGTCACCTAATTTCAACGGTCCTAACCCTGTAATTCGAACTCCATCAAATCATTACAGTAAAACACATCTCATCTCTACTCCGTTATCGATACCGCAACGATAAATAACAAAAACGTTACGGACCTGTAACCTCGGACACAATTATTAAGTGTCTTCGGAAGAATGTTAAGTGTCCGTTTTAACAGGAGCTATGTTTTGAATGCTGCGTCGTGACGTCGGCATGTTTAAATAGAGGCTTCACATAGGGCCATCCAGAGAAATGACCTGATCACAATGCTCCTTGTTATGAGTCGATCGGCAGGTTCGTCTTGATGTTGGGTTTCACCTGTCCCATTAAATCATTATTGGACCTCACTGATGTGAGCCTCACCCGGAGCTTTAACGGCAGAAACGATATCTGCTAATTCGATGAAAAAGGATTACGAATCTAGATCGATTTCATGATCGTCGGAATAACGATCGCTGAAAAAAATGAGGAAAGGCAGGAGCTTTTCAGCACTCGTTCATCCATGCGTCAATTGTGGCTTTGGATACCGCATAACTGTGTATAGGATTATTATGTGAGCTCCAAGGGTGCAATTGACGTATTAATTGAAGGGCGTTTCAAAGTTCATGACTTCACGTGAGTGCTTCACTCATTTTGTTTCTCGATATTTTTCTTGAATTTTTGACGATTTTGATGATGCTACCCGCACAAAACTCTGCAAGAGGCTTGAAATTGCATTGATTTTCGAATCTGGAAAGCCTCATTCATCTTGGAAACATGTTTTTTTTTTAGATTTAGGCGCGCAAGGATTTTGTGATAAGGCCGATATTATGGTGGTATTTATTTTTAAAATTGCACATATATGTAGGCGTACAACTTTGCTCCGGCCGTTTTTATTCGAAATTCAAGGCTTTATTGTAAAAAACTGGTTATGCATTTATGATTCAAAGTATTGTCCATCGCTGGCCACTACTTTATCCCATTTTTCGAGCAAGCGTACGAGTCATCTTTTGAAGCTATCCACGAATCGATCCAATTTTTACTTCTTCATAAGACTGGAAGTGAAAGTGAGACAGGCTGTGTGACATTGATCGAAACAAGTGATAGTCCTGAGGAAGCAACGTCTGGAGAATACGGCGGGTTGGGTAGGACTTCCCATTCCAACGTTTCCAAGTATGTGTATGTGTATGTCTTGACCACTTTAGCAACATGAGGTCTTTCAATACTCCGATCAAACGCATTGATTGCGTTCGGTAACGATCGTCTGTGATTATTTCAGTCGGTTTCAAGACAACTCATAATACACTACGCCGAACTGGTTCCACCAAATACTGAGCATGATCTAGGAACCGTCAATATTCGGTTTGGCCTTCGACATGGAAACATGGCCGGGTTATTCCCATGATTTTCTGCGCGTTGGATTATCGTAATGAACCCATTTTTTGTCTCCAGGCATAATGCGGTGCAGAAATCCCTTCTTTCTTTGCCTTGCAAGCAGCTGTTCACAAGCAAATAACCGCCGTTCAACATCTCTCAGCTTCAACTCGTACGACACCCAATTTTCTGGTTTCTGAATCATGTCCATGACTTTCAGGTGATTTAAAATGTCTTGTTGCATCACTCCCAATGATCCTGACAATTCTTGTTGCGTTTGATGCCTCCAATTCTGCATCTCCGAAAACCTTCTCTCTTCAACGTCAAAATCACCGTTCTTGAAGCGTTGATTTGATACCACTCTCGGCACGTTCTTCCACTAATAGCGGCCTCACCATCTGTAATTGAAAGCATTCGATGAGCCTCAGCCGCAGATTTCTTCATATTGAAGTAAAAATTTGAAACCTCCCGCAAATGACGAGAATTTGGCTCGTAAGCTGACATGTATAATTCAGAATAACTTTATGATGCACACACAAATCGACTAATATTTCCATGGCGTTATGTTTACAAATACCTAAGCTTATTGTATGGTATCTACGATCTATTTATTTCGACTACCACTCACCGCCACAACCATCTATTACAAAACGGCGGAAGCAAAGTTGTACACCTAATAGATCTGTGGGTTCAGAAGATTGAGTGCAGTATATTGAAGTAATATGAAGTTTCGAGAGAAAAATAGAAGATGATTACTAATTTTAAATAGCGAAAAAGCTTGACATCATTGCTTTCTCATTCTGAGTACTGGGTTCTCAAAAAACCTATTCATTGATTGCAAATTCCATTTACACCCACTTAAAGATATCCTAACGACGAAAAAGTTCCAAAAATTATTTCAATAAAATTGAAATAGCAAAATTTACACTTTAATTTTCGTCTATCGAAGACCTTAACTCTCCCCATCTTGGAAACATGTGGCGCCCTAAAAAACAATCAATTCGTCTGTCCTTAACATTAACCTTCAACAATAATGAACAAATCCTTAGGATACAATTGTTTATTCTACTCCTGAGGCGAAAGTTTCAAAGCTACATTAAAAACAGGTCATTTTCTGTTCAAATAATTTCTAAGCGTAGTAATTGTTAGAGAAAAGAAGTTAAAGATTGATGATATGGAGGCTAAAAAAGGGGACGTACTGCGTCGAATTTTTAAGTGTTTCTGGGCGGCCATGTGACTATGCTCTTGAATAACATGAGTGATCCATCAATGCGAAAATGACAATTTGCAGACTTGTCGGGCAGAAGACTCTGGTCAAATTCGTGAAATCTATATTTGCACAAACGGGCTATCATGGTCAACGATTGCAGATACTCCAAAAATTTGGTGATCCTCTAAGCCATTCTACGCACACTGTGCATAACACAACGCCAACCTTGTCTTTAAAATAATTTAGTTAATTAATACAATATATCTAGCCCACCTTGTGATCATACCATATATCTCGTCAAATATTCATAATCCAGATTTTTCCGTTAAGAAAAATGTAATAATCAAAATAGTATAGGTAATAAATTATCATAATTTTCTAAATATTATGGAATTGTTTTTGGATCTGATATTCTGATATGTAGAGATATAGATAACGTTTCATTTATTCAAATAAAAATTCATTGAATGTCGTAGTTATATAACCAAACAATTTTCTAAATATTCCTCGCTCATTTATATTCAATCTTTCTAATCTAGGAATTATGTGTCTTCCGTAAATAATCGAAATTTATTGTCTAAAAACTATGGATATACCATTATTAGGTTAATTCGTTACACCTGAAATCGTAAGCATGCTCAAGACCACACAGCTGTGATTTCTGTCTGTAAATTTATTAGTTTGTTCAGGTAACGTTCATACGTTATTTCTAGATACATAGATACATGCGATGAGTCTTTTATGAGGACATATAAAAGATGTATGATACATACTTTGAGATATGAAAATAAGTACCTACCAAAAGAAACCTATACTTCTACACCAAGTTGATATATAATCATCATTTCGGACAATTCCCATAGTTAGAAGCTATGTCAAGCTTTACAGAAAAGGGTGATATTTTTTCTGGAACAATCCACTCTGAAATTTTGGTGAAATTAGAAAATATACGAAACAGAATCACTGTTTCATTCTGGAAATTTTTATTTCTTGCAATTTTTTCGTATCTGCTAAAAAATGAGCAATTCTAGGAAGTCACTGGTCAGCAGTAGACTTTACTTTTACGAAAAAATTCATGTTTCATGTAAAAATTCCTGAGAAATCAGGTTTCCAGTTTCAGGATGTAACAAAAATAACACGTTCACTTTTTTCTTGAAAACATCTAAGTAATCAGCCTTTTCCGTTTATAGTTTAAGAACACCTTGTATTTCCCTATTTTTTTTTATCTAAAGGGTGTTCTCTTCATAGCTATAGAAGTTTAAATTGCAATAAAACAACGATGGATTATTCGATTGACATGAATTTTATTTATCCGCAAGATAATCTTGTGGCATTACATTTAAAATATGATTTCTGGCATATGACCGCCACGGCTGGCTCGGATGTAGTCCAATCTGGACGTCCAATTTTCGATGACTTTTTCCAACATTTGTGGCCGTATATCGGCAATAACACGGCGAATGTTGTCTTTCAAATGGTCATGGGTTTGTGACTTATCCGCATAGACCAATGACTTCACATAGCCTCACAGAAAGAAGTCTAGCTGTGTTAAATCACAAGATCTTGGAGGCCAATTCACAAGTCCAAAACGTGAAATTAGGCGGTCACCAAACGAGTCTTTCAATAAATCGATTGTGGCACGAGCTGTGTGACATGTTGCGCCGTCTTGTTGAAACCACAGCTCCTGGACATCATTGTTGTTCAATTCAGGAATGAAAAAGTTAGTAATCATGTCTCTATACCAATCACCATTGACTGTAACGTTCTGGCCATCATCGTTTTTGAAGAAGTACGGACCAATGATTCCACCAGCGGACCAATGATTCCAAAGCGAACCAAACAGTCAGTTTTTCTGGATGTAACGGTGTTTCGACATACACTTGAGGATTAGCTTCACTCCAAATGCGGCAGTTTTGTTTGTTGACGTAGCCATTCAACCAGAAGTGCGCTTCATCGCTAATGGACGTAGTGCGCGATACGTATTCCGCACAGAACCATTATCTTCGAAATAAAATTGCACTTTTTGCAAGCATTGTTCAGGCGTGAGTCTATTCATGATGAATTGCCAAACCAAACTGAAAATAAATCACTTGACAGCTGTTAAATCGATCGCCATCTTGAATAGTAATGCCAACTTAAAGTTATATACTTCGAAAAAAAAACACCCTTCACTACTCTAAATTGCACCTTGTAGAAGAGTTGAATCTCATTTTTGTTGGTATAAAAGCAATGGTTGAAATTAATCTACAATGTTGAAAATTATAATAAGCACTTCGGAAAGAAAAAAACCAAATGTTTCAGACGAAAGCGTGCATAACTTTAGAGTTTTAGACAAAGGAAACACATAAAACTATTGGTGTGGGTGTGACAGAACAAATAGGTTCATTTTCTCATTCCCAGTGTTGAAACTATTCCCTTGTTTTTAATGTTCACGCAGATATATTACTATTTAAATTCACCTAGTGTATGTAGGTAATTCAAATTGAAGTGTACCGGTAATAACCTAATATAAAATGTAGACATTAAGTTCACGATGATCTCTTAGAAGCATCAGTCAACCAGCAGGGAGCCATTTAAGAAATGAAAATAAAGCAAAGAGATACGACTTCGATAATTCACTTTGTTATGTAGATTGTTTATGTTCCGAACATGTAATATTCATGAATTTTTGACACACTGTTGTTTATGCTGATTACATTGCTGCAATGTGCAAGTCATTTGCGCAAACCGAGACTGTGGAGTGCATAAAATGTAGTCGTATGTTCCAGTTAGGGACATTCGACTAGGTTAGATATCTTAGATATCTTCATATCAAATGAGCTTCGAACGAAAAACATTCAATTTTAATTGGCGCACATCCCTTCAATTAACCAAGTGATAATGTAACTGTTTCCGGTAGCTTGGCAGTAGTTTAAATATGATACCACGCAACGTTTCAATATTCATGAGCCTTTAATAAGGTGAAAAAAGTTGGGAAAGTCATACATTTCAGATAACTTGACTCACAAAATAAAATGTTTAATGAAAGACAAGGTGTATCAGAGTTTATGATTTGTTCGTTCTATAAAGCATCAAAAATGATCCAATATACGATTTTTGCAGTGAAACATAGGCAAAACTGTCGCAGGTGACGACAGTTTTGATTATTTTAAAGTTTTCTAGGTAAGGTTATTTCGAAAATATGAAAATATTGATGTGCCTCAGATGTCTAAAACACTGGTGTACTCACTAGCTCTTGAAAAACCTCAAGATTAAATTGGCGATTTTTGAAAGGACCAGCCTTCTTGATTTTAATGGTATTGATCCCTCCTCACTTTATTTCCACTTCCACATATTTCTTATGGTGGTGCTCACATCGTCTTTTTGTCAACGGTGTTTTGAGGTTAAATCGACAATGAACATATCAATATGTATCAGCCGAAATATTAAGATATAATAATAGTAGAAATAAAACAATTTAGGTATGAGTTAGCATTATAGATTTTCTATTGTTATGAAAACAAACAAAGAAATAAAAGGTTTCTCAGTAAAAAAAAAAAAAAAAAAATTAAAAATATCTCTGAGGACTCACAAAGTTACAGGCATTACACAAATTATAATGAGGTAATCGATAGATGATAGAGGCTGATTTTTGGAACAGCAGTTCGGTGAAAAAATGTCTGAAATACAACTAATATGCATACCATTAACAATAAGATATGAAACGCCTAACTACAATTTATAAATGTAACAGTTTCAGTTTTTTTCACTTAGTATTTTCTCTAATGGAAATTACTCAAGAGAAATTTTTATATCAAATATAATTGCTATTGACAAACGGAATTTATAGCCATTATAATAAATACTATATAAAACTCCCCAACAACCGATAAAACCTATTTAGACACAACATGCATTGTCGTTTCTACTTCAATAAAACAAATATTTCAAAACCATTGAACGACATTTTTATGAATTGCAATATAGGCAATGTTAAGTACCTATCAAGAATGGCGGGTATGGTATTATGAACTTATGAATTATAACAATACCAATCAAGAGATTAAACTGTCCAATCAGATTTGATTGTGTTCCGATCAAAACATACCAGTATCATTCTATCATTCCTAACAACCCAAGACGAATTGCTCTGGAGGTATTTTTGCAGATAAATTAAATTAGAATTACAATTGAATTGAATTCATTCCTAATTTCCATGACTTTATCTTGCTCCTGTTAAATGAACCAATCAGGAGCTGTACAGGGTGTCTTAAATTCGATGCTCAGTGAAAGCATCTCTAGAACTTTAATGGTAAATGAAAAAAAAATTTATTTGATGAAAATTAAATGTAATATACATCTTAAGACTCGCGTATATTGTCCATTGAAAAAGAGCATTCAAATTTTTGATTCGAAAATTAATACATAATAGCCAAACTAGATTATCCTAAAGAATAATATAGAAAACTGAATTCATATCAATATCCATCAATACACTTCAAATTTGAATATTTTGAAAGAACGGCATATACAAAACAAAAGGTCGAACGAGAGATATTTTGAGTTATCTAGTATCTTGTGTGTATAACATAGGATGAGAACACCTTCGGTGGTCTAAAGATTGCTATCGTCAGCAACCAAAATGACTAATGGCTATAGGTTGTTGTCTTTCCTGAATACTGCTTTCAAGTTCCCACAATAATTTATCAATGGGATTGATAATTTTTGCTGTTGTCCTCAACTCATAGGGAATGCACTTCTAGTTGTCAATTTAATTTCTGCAGTAATGTAGAAACAAGTCTCCATATTAGTTTTTGGAAAATAAAAGATAACATAATACCGCTATTCTAGGATATTAAAGTCAACAAGAAGTCTATACTTTTACATAAAACCAGAGAATAGGTCTGTGACCGTCAGTTTAAGAACTCTTGTAAATTCAACAAATGTTGTTATGCCTTCATTGTACTACTAGAGGAAATAAAACGGAATGAATGTACACAAAGCTAAGCGTAAAACCATAAATGTCTTCGTATTTTGCCATAGATTTTTGATTTGTTTATTCTCCAGTTGAACCTCTACCAAACCAAGTTAATGATTTAAGATAATAGCCTTTTATGTGGGAAGTAATGAATAGAAGTTTTGATAGGGTTATACAGATTCATCACGGTACCCACTACTTAGTTATTACATACATGCAGTGAATATAACTCTTTTCTATATTATCTTCATAACACATTACCTATTTGAATATGAAAGACATTTTTATAATCTTTGTGGGGCAGTGATATATTTCGTGTACACCTAAAGTACACACCCAAGTGAGGGTTTTGACGATAGAACAATGGGATTTCCATCATTATCTATCTTTGTCGAAAAACATGCAGCAAACGCTGCTCATTAATAATATTCTTACGTCTTTAATTACATTATGAAAGATATTCTTACTCACAATGTAGGAGGTAGAATAATTGGTTAAGGATTCTTTCAAAAATTTTTAGTAATGGAGCTAAAAAAATAGTTTCTTAGAATTTATTTTCTTGACGAAAATTCCATATATTCCAACCATAGAGTAATTAACATAGATGGAGGGAGTATACGCAATTTTTACATGTCCCCAACATAGTCGGATTGTGATATATTTCAAATCCACTATTTTACTATATCGTTATGAATGTATATTATAAATGTATTTATTTGAGTGATTCCCCATTAAATATGCAAATTTGAGTATTTGGAATTCGATATTTTTCCTAATTTCGAATTTATAACAAGCAGAATATTTATTATTTTCTGAAATCCAAGGTTTGGCAAGGGTTGCTCTCCTAGTGTCATCGGTTGTTTCACGTCGTTTGGCGCGCTTCAAGTTTGTTTCCTGAATTTCTGATATATTTTGGTATTTATTTCAATATATTTTGAGTTGAAATGAAACATTGATTCATTGATTGAGTGCGTTCTTTTTGGAGAAACTCGCGAATTGGTTGAAATATCTTATCACTGATATAATCTCATTTCCGCGCGCTTCATGTTAAATTTGATGATTGGGGACAAAATTTGCTTTATGAAAATGACATATGCTCCCTCTATCTATGTTTATTATTCTGAGATTCAAACAAAACCTTTCGAAAGCTGACTATAGTAAATAATAAATATCGAATATCTTTTGAAAGTCTATTTTCCCATAGATACTAATGTGTTCTCTCAGTCTCTATCGTGGATATCTTCTGTACGTCACATTCAGTGGTTAAATAAACATCAATTTGTCTAAATGTTCTAATTGGATTTATTGCTCTTGTGTTTGCTGCCGATAGAAGAAGTCGGTTTTGAAAGATTTAGGTAAACATGTCAGACACGGAACCCCAAGGATGAAATATACTTTTAGGAGCTCTAGAAAAAAAGTCAATGCCGCCTTGGTTGAAATAATTTTTCACAACTCCCAGCAAGGTGCTCACCTCAAGGATTTGCTGATTTCAGTTTTAACAGTTTTTAACAGCAGTGTAGGTAAGCTATTATAGTAAATCAATATTTTGACTACTCCTGGTATATTTTATGGAGGCATGTTTATACAGGGTGATTCATAAATGAAGGTTCGGTGGGTTTCTTATCCACAAATAAGGATAGTTTTTCACATTAATTTTTCTCGGATTCTCACCATCTTTTAAGATATACCACTTAAAATCTTAGAACAATTCGATTATTTTGATTTTATTTCTCCTTAACTAATAATATAATCGAGACGAAATTTGGAGGAAATAAAAACCTCGCAAAAACACCCTCAACAAATTTTTTTCTACTGTCCGTGTACTTATGAGGGGTTGAAATCTCTAACCCCTTGCAGTATTTGCCTCAGAATTTTTCAAAAGATAGGGATATTGGAAAAATGTTAGCACCAGTGCACAGCTGATTTTATTTAAAGAGAGAAAACTCTTCTTAACGTTTGAGATCTTCGCGTCTCAAAATTTGGAAATTGCAGACATTTCGACGAAAGTACAGAGCGATGTACTGGAAGAACGAGAAAAATACAGTTTCATAAAGTTTAAATGAATTGATACAAGCTAGTGAATTCACAACTTTCTGACAGTAATCATAAAAAATTCACATGCACAACATATAAACCAACTGAATAGTCAAAAGTTTGTTAAGGTACTAGAATTTATAATAGATCATCAAATTGCATAAATAATCAATTGCTGAATTTTCTAAAAGTCAAATCATCCTTAATTTTCCCCAACTCATCGATATAATTCGAGGAAGTCCAATGACTACCAAAAATTTCTATCTGATGTAACAAATAGTCACCCTAGTTACACCATCTCCTGAAAATAACTTCTAAGTCCACCATTGTGCGAGAAAATAAATAGCACCGTTCAAATGCTATTAGACGTTACTACAATATTGTGAAACAACACGTCTGACGTTTCTTTGATGTTAAACAGGAACCGCAGCAGATTTGTTGCCAAACAAAATGAACACTATAATGAAAGACCAATGCATGAATGAATAGATACATGATGCTTTGAATTGTCGTGACAGTCGACATAGAATCTTTCATACCCGCCATCCTTTTTACTATTATACAGGGTGTTTCTCTGAATAAGAAGTTCAACGGGAAATTTGTTTACTTTTTCACCATAAAACACATAAAGTTATAACCGAGGTTATAACTGCGTGTGAGAAGTACCACTGTTGAAATTCCATCTTAACTTTTTTTTTTCTTCACTTCAAGAAATAGAAATAAGTAATCACTACTCATCTTAAAAATACCAAACCACTTGCTAATGATTTTTAACTGTTCCTGTTCCTAGGTCATTTTCAGTCGTGAAAAAATGTAAAACGACCATTAGATTGCGTGTATATGATCTAGTTTTTGAGATAGGGTAAGCAGTGTAATTCACAAATGGGTTATTATGAAATATTACGGAAAAATATAGGAATAATATAAATACAGGGTGGTCTAGATTTTAGTGAAATAACTTTGGTGTAGGATAGAATAAACCTTTTCATGAAAAAAAAATCATATACATATATCACATATATCCTAACAAGCTTCATTTTCGAAACACAGACTGTTAAAGTTGTGTTGTTTTTTTATTTCTCACCTTACCCAATTTTTCGTCAATTTTGTCTACGTTGACCAAATTTGATTCAAATTTTGGATAATTTTCATCACGATACGTATGAAGAAAGCAAAACCATGCTTGAATAAGAATAAGTATGCTTTGAAAGTTGGTATATGTAGAAAAGAATAGTAAATTTCTAATATAAATTTGCCTGCAAGTTTCGATTTCATCAATTTATAAAAAATAATATTTTAAAAACATGCCAAATTCCTTCTTCATCTCCTAAAAAGTTTTCGTTAGAATTCAGGTACTAGTTTTCTTCATGAAGATTTTCATTCAAAAGGGGAAAAAAACAAAGAAAAGAAAGTAATTATTTAAATATTGTTTTCGGTTGCGGTCGAATTCTGAATTTCAGTAGAAAATGAATTCATGAATTAGGTTTGAAATAATTTCCAGAAGCACTTCCCTTTTTATCATTTCTTTACTTCCCAGCTGAAATTTACTCTCAATATTTTCGCTGCTTCGTCTATTCTAACGGTGTTAGATCCGGACTCCTCGCTGGCCTCGAAAATAATCCAAAATTATAATCAAATCTGGTCAACGTAGAAAAAATTGACGAAAAATGATATGAGGTGAGAAATCTTTTGAAAATCACAAGAACTCAAATATCTCATAAACTCATAAAATGTTTATTTTCGGATATCACTAAATCTGTTTAGTCACTTCTAAGGTATTTTCTGAGGTATAGTTTCCTATAAAACAGTCTCCATTTAAAACATTCAACTTGAGAATGATCCAAGAGTGGTTATGACATAATATCTTATCTCATTACATTCTTGACATATGACAAGGAGGATGAGCGCACCCTTTGACGTTATAATCGACGTAAATGCGTCAGCAATTTCATTGATAATTTTAAGGGTAGGTTGTCCAAGTTTGGATGAAACGTTCCAAAATATTTTCTAGCGATAAGCTTCTGTTCCGAAACATCGTTATCTGTCATATAGAAGCTTCTGAAATCATTTCTACGTCTTTCAGATTACATATTTCAATCAGATGTCAATCTATTACAGTGAATTTTTACAGGTAGAAGAATATTGGAATGGTTGGTCAAGACCCAGTTTTGTTTCAGGTTGCTGGATAATAGAAAATCGAAGCTAAAATCATTTTATTGTTACTTCAATGGAATTAATAATTTCTTATGATGAAAAGACAATTAATGTATTAACCATTCTCTCTCTATATTTCGACACAATATTGATCATGTAAAATGTATAATTCCACTTTTAAAATCATCCCCGAAGGAGGAGCAATTTGATTGAATGCAGTTCATCGAATTTTCAATCAAAAGAAATAAATTTCGAAAATATTTTAAGTGATATATTTTTCCAGCAATTATTTCATAATTAAATTAGGAATTCTTCCGATGAACCTGAACTACTAGATTCAATTCCATATAAAATTTCAAAATGAAGCATCACCAAAAACTAAACGCCGATGTATGTACTTGTCTTTCTGAAAGAAAATGTTTATTTACCCTTAAGATTGTTTCTGTATTGATATGATAACATTCTAACTTCAATATGTAGGTGAATGAAGAACTAATGAACAGAATAAATGAAGCGGAAAATGATTTGAAGAATAAATTAGATTGTTGATTGTTAAGAAACTTGCAAAAAACCTATATTATTGGAGAGTTATCGGGGTAATTGAAGAAACGATTAATCTAATGTCTATAATAGATCGTTGCATTTGAATATTTCTTCATATATAGTTGACACAATGAATTTATGAAAGGAAGAATATATCTGTCAAACTGACACTCAGAATTTTTTAGTACCCAGATGTGAAATTTTCAAAAATCATGAACAAAGCTCATAGATCCCCATACTAAGAAATACAAAATAATTTTGCCATCTGGATATGCCATATCGATCTATAATTTTCTCTAATTCTGTGGTTATTCCGTTCATTCTTCCATATCTTGTAGAACAAAATCGTGCGAGAATATATCAGAAACGCACAGTTTTCATGGTTATATTTTATTATTATATGTTGGTACTCCGAACTTTCCGCCACGGCTTTATCTGTCAATTCATCATTTTTGCCAATCAACATTTTTCAATGCAAAAATCACTAAAGGATATTTATGGAAATATTTCATTGATTTCAATAAAAATGCAATGAATTAGAGAAAATAATGTATAATACTCGTACAGAAGGCTCATTCTACCACTCGTTCATTGAACTCGTGGAAGAATATGAATGCCTTTTGCACTTGTATTATAAATAACTATTTCGAACTTCACTGCTAAAAAATCAGCCTTACATAGTAAGTATATTACTTTTGGTCATCTGAAAGAGCTGAAATTCTTATACAGGAACATCTACGACCCAAATAGCAAAACTATATAAAATTCAATTGAAATCGAATGAGAATTGTGAAAGTTGACTCTGCTTCCAGGATTTGCGGACACATAGGCAGACAGACTTGAAACCAAAGATATTCTGCAGGGTCTCAAATGCATTTTGCTATCGAAAATTTCAAAATCGGAGATCAAATATTGACACAATATTGTTTTCATCCTGAAAGTTATTATAGAGCTTCCTCTGGCAGAGTCGGAAATATAATAATAAACGAAATATTCAAAGTACTTTTGATGATTGTAGTAAGTTGAATGATCGGACATCCTGTATATCGAACCGAACCAAGTGTCCCTAGTGCATTGAGGATAAATAGCTGTCATCTTACATCCCTATTTCATCTTCTCATTTACAGGGAGGTCTATGTGCTGTCATTGAACTGGATTTGTGTGTTGTGAAAAGAAACCCCAATTTTGGTCAGTGTTAACCTGACTTCAAACAGAGTTGAGGTCTCGCCGAAATCTATGACTGTGTTTCTGAGAATTCGTTCAAAGCATGTTTTGGGTGTACCAGTCACGAGTTACAATAACTGTTGATTCTTTCCGATTGAATAGTGTGATTTACTGTGAAGGCTACCTGTAATTGACGTTGTCACTTCTTGTATCTCTGACCTGATTTTTTGCTCCATGTAGCTCTTTCTGATCTGGTGATAGCCATACATAAATTTTGTTAACGAAGGGGTTCTCTCTGTTTCATTATTTGGGATAATGAACCTCTCTTTAAAAAAAAAGCAAACACCTCTACAATTGTATCACTTCAAACTATCAAAATGTAATTATGATTAGAGAAACAATTTTTTGAACTATGTTGATGTTGATCATGGCATATTTTATAATTTCCATGTTTCCGCCTCCAATGAATTTATTATTGGTAGTAAACACATAGAATTTTTAAAACTCTGTTTCTTAAACAGTTTATTTTATTATGACCTCCATGCAAAACTGTAGACAGATTGATATTGGATCTCTAAGGGTGAAATTGGCACATGAATGAAAAGCACCAAAAGCTCCTGACTTCTTGTCAATGATTTGATTATTTATTCAGGGAGGTTTCATGGCTTCAACAGCACACTATCAAATCTTTCAGCTACCTTGATATGAGATTTCTGAAGAGTCGATTATTTGCACTAGATACCTACTAGTAGTACCCAAACAATTGCAACCTTATAAAATTCAATTACATTTATTTAAGAATTCGACTTTTTGTTGCACAATGTTACAATGCTTATTTATTATGACTTATAATGAGTTCCTTATGAAATAACCTGTTTCTCCGAATTTCAAAGTAATCTTTTGAAGGAATGAAGGAGATTGGAATCTCTAGTTATTTTGGTAAAATATTATACTTTCTATTCGATCATGAAATTGAGTTGTTAGCTAGCAAGTTGACTAGATATCATAGTTAATGTATAAAAACGTGTTTACGGAAGATAGATAAGACTTGAACAGAAAAACCCGAATGGAGGCACTCAAGATATCTTGAAATCGTGTAAGATATTCCCTATTGAATTAATAACCTGAAACTACTATTTTGATTTACGGCTTTATTCAGTTAACCATTTTCTTTCATTCTAAGCATCTATTGATACATTTACATCATTTTTTAGAGAATTCATTCACCTTTGTTTACCAGATTCACGGAAAAATATCAGGCATATCATGTGGTTAAATATACCTAAAATCAATGGTGTTATTTTGGAATATTATATACCATAAAAATAGAATAAGCTCAACAGATGCTGAAAAATATTTTGGCAGTGAAAGAAGAATAATTTCTCTTATTTGAAAAACCTTAGTAACTGCAATCTAGTTGTTACTGTCTTGGTCCATCGTCTGAGTCTCCGATATGATGAAAGAGGCAAGGATATCTATAAGGTATTGTAACAAAAGTCGAAACTTCATGTCCATTTCTGTCTCACTCCATATAAAATCTTAGTTGGAGAGATTATTTATTAGTTTTCATTTAATCGATTTTCCTTCAACAAAAAAGCTAGTAGGTACTAGAATCTAGGAATTAAAACTTGTTACAGTTACAAAGTCGAAAGTAGTTTCGAATAAGATTTTGAAGTTCTTCCAATAATAATAAGTTCAATATAATTCTCGAAATTTCACAGTTGTTCAAGTGGTTCATAATATAATAATTCCTAATAATATAAGCATATACTAATTTGATTCGTTTCGGTTATTAAACAACGATTTATAACCGTCTTTTTTCTGGGAAAGTACCACCTATAAAATTCTATTTTAGGGGAGTACCTGTAATATGGGTATAGTTCTAGACTATTCATTACTTGACACTACCAGATAGGGAAACTTCTAGGGTGTCAGTCTACCATAAATTAAATTAAATTACTTCAGTGGTACTCAGGGCCTGATAAGTTAGAAAGTAGTTTAAATTTCAGAACACAAATATATCTTCATTTTTATGTGTTTTTTCCATTTATTCGAAGAAAAAACCCTTTGCTAAATTTCAGACGTCATGGAGTGAAAAGAACTATTTGTCTCATCTTGAGTCTTAGGACTTGACATCTCTAAACAAATGGAAAGTCTAAATTTCATCATTATTTCTGCGAGAAACAATAAGTGGCGCTCTTTTCGTTCTTTTTGGCGCCATAGCTTTAAAAACACTCTACTTTTTCAGCTATTCGGCTTTATTATGTATATAGGGTGTTTCCAAATTCGACATGAACCTTCGACGACATATTTGTATGACTCATTTACTGTCGTTTAGTTATAACCAAAAATAACAGTAGTTTACATTGGTGTAATCCATTTGTTTTTTTTTATTGCTATTAGTTTTGAACTTGAGTATTTTTTTAAATGTAAAAATTTCTGTGTCTAACAAATTAAATCGTTTTTTTTTGTGCAGATCAACTGCATATCTATTATAATCTGTGAACGCCACCGAGGTCTCTTCGAATGTGACTAAACGAAAAATCTAACCGTGTTGAATCCGGAGACCTTGGTGGCCACTTAATACATGTATCTCTCTAGAAGATAACTAAGTTGACGACTAAAGTCGAATTTATGTGAAAAAAATTGTTTTTATTACTAAGACCGTGACTTATTGGGTGAGGCGTTAAAATTTTGATTCAGTATAACCAAAAATAATCGGTTGGAGCTCACATATTCCTGAAATGAATCTTGTGGAAAAATAATATGAATGGATTAAAATTCTAATATTTTCAAATGAATGAAATGAAATCGATGAGTACTTATGCAGAGAGAGCGCAAAAATTTTTGTTTATATTCTGTTCTGAAAAAGACCACTTTTGCCTTTTTAGAATCTTAAAAAAAATTACACTTTTCTGATGTAAATATAATTTACAGTCCACTTCAATGTTTCAAGTTAAAGGTAAATCATTAAATTTTTGTTCTATTTGTAGAAACTGGTTTAAAATCAGATTATCGTCTTATTAAATAAAAGCAATAGAATCTTTATCTTAAATATTACCAAAATAATAATTATCTGTAAGAAGGAAACATTACACATACTCCAACTGCATTGTGATAACTAACTGGACACAGTATTCCTTGTTGTCTGCGCCATATACCGTATGTAGGTACCATCCTTTCCATTAACAATCCTTTGTACCCTCCAACACTTGACACAGTACGATGTATTCTTCATTTGAAACGGTCAGCATCATAAACGAGCTATCTTGTCAACTAAAAAGTCCGAAATCTGTTCCGGTAGGACAGAAACCTTTAGGTAAAAAGGATGCATATCCCTCAACAGTTTGCAGTCAGTTGTTACTGAAGTGTCGTCCAAACCACGGTGATCCTAGAGCGGTGGACCAGTAGTCTAGTACCTCATACCGGTCGTTGTTCTTATCGGATCTTACACTTTTTTTCGAGCTTCCTTTGATAGCTGTCGAAAGCTTGTTCCGAGTGCAGTTTTGTTTTGTGGTGCTGTTCGGATTTTATGACGCCCATTTTTTTTTGGATTATTGTGATGGATTGGTGCTGCTGTCAAGGTTTTGAATGTAATGTTCCCGCTATTTAGGTGTCAGCAGATAGGAAGGTATGCAGATTTGTGAAATATTAGGTACTTGTTCTTGTAGGATTTAGAAGATAGTGTTCAGTGTGAATCTTTGGGATACTAACTACCCTTATTTAATATTTGGCAATTTTTCAATTTAATAAATGTTCGGGGAACAATCTGCAAAAATGTTGGTAGATGAAAATTTAATTTCTGAAAATTTTACATTCAATTATGTCCCTTGGGAATAAATTTTAATTTAAAATTATTTTGTACTCACAGTCAAGAATTTTATTTGGAAGGAATTTTTGTTAATAAGAAGTGAAATATTCTAGAATTAATGGTTTAATATGGCATGAATCGTCAGTATTCACATTCCTTTGGTTTATGTCTTTAAAATCCAGTATTAGGAATCTCATGATAGGAGGATCAATGGAAGATAATAAATCTACTTCTTATCGAACTTTATACAATTAGCGAAGTTCAGATGCTAGGCGGTTCAATATTTCTATTTGATTTTTTAATCCTACACTATCCAGAATATCATTCAATTTGAAGTTTTTTTTTAAAGTTATCGATGTTTCTAGATTTCTGGAGCTTTGAAGAAAAAAGTTTTATTGATCAAGAATATTGTATTAACTTCTGGGGATATTTGTTCGTAAGATATACATGTTAGGAAGGAATATTTTGTCTTCTGATTATAATTGAAAGTTAGTAGAACCGATTGTATAGGTAAGTACTATCCAGATTTCGAAACTATACCTGGTGCTGCATACATTGATAGATATCTATTCGAAAAAAATGTTTGAACAATTATATACTTAAAACTCAGAATTTAAACTTTATTATAAAGTATCGTAAAATCGATGCAATTCATTTATCATTCTCACAATGCTGAAATTTTATTACGAAATCACCATCAATCATTGAATGAGAAAGATAGATTTCTTCTGGAAAACGCATATCACTCAATTTTTTTGATTAATGATTCTTGAGAATGACGGTAGCAGAAATATGCCCTTCTGAATGTTTGAATCATTAGGAAACCTCCATATTGTCAAAAATGACAGCTGGTATTCTCGCAAATTATACGCATATAAGAATGATACTTTATTTCATCATGAAAAATGGATTTAGTGAAAAGGAATATTCATATCAAATAAACTGTGACAATAGATATTGATTGACATAAATATTTACTATATGCAATATACTTTCCGAGCTACTCACATTATTCAATGTTATTTTTGTTGAACAGTCGTTGATAGTTTGAATTATTTATGAGTTAGTCTCAAATAGGTGTAAAAAACCAATATTACTTATGGTAATCAACAGTAATCATAATTAATGTATCATATAAATTTTTCGAATGGCGAACTTGGTTTTACATTCGATATCCAGCTGATATTGTTGTATATTTTTATGAAAACACGTGTTGTAATAATTTTTCGAAATCTTTCTGTTACCGTCATAAAAACCAGATGCAAATCTTTGAAAATATGTTTTGTGGAGACGTCAAGAATTTTAGGATTTCAAAACAACTGACACTGCAAATGAACTGTATTTAGAAACAGTGGCGCACCCAGAAATTGAGTCTGGGTAGAATTGTAGGTATTAATATTTAGGAAATGTGAAGTGCATACCTAAAGTATTTTGAAAGTCAAAAAATGACGTTGAATATGTTAATGAAGATGTTACATTTCAATTCAAATCTGTGATAGAAAACGATATTACATACACTGTGTCCGTAAAGTATGGAACAAATTCATTTTTAGCTAAACATACCATTTTGAGAAATAATCCTGAAACACGTCGATTTGTATTTTAATTTACCGTATTTTAAAATAATAATCTGATATACAGGGTGAATTACTTTCGAGTATTGGCGCCACCGTCATTTTTTTTTAATGGAACACCCCCATTTTATCTCAATTTTCCGATTACTCTAGCTGAGCTGATTCCAAAAATGTATCACATGTTGAATCCAATTTGTAGAGGGTGGACAAAAACACAATAGTTTTGTGTGTGCTCATAAAGCAACGCGTAACATTCTTTCATTCTTTTTTAGTTAAATTAACAATTTTATCAAAAATACTTATTGTCTAGCGGCAATAAACAAATAATGACATTTCACAAAAAACTAGACAACTATGTTTTTTTTTTTTAATTGATAAGAAATAATTTCTTTCATATTCTGTCTGCTAGACCACAAGTACCAAACATGTTTGGAAACAGCTCAGTTTTATTATTCTAAAAATGTAACAAACTACAGGGTGTTCATATCCTTTAATGCCTAAGTGAACTCAGACTGAACAGATCTGTTATCATTGTCTATTTGTAGACATGGCTACTTAAGGTTCAATATCGTTCAAAATAATTCGATTGACCATCCTGAAACGAAAAAATTCTAACACACTTCATGATAGCATGTTTGAGTTTTGGTTCTCTTGAGAACGTAAGCGTCAGTTCAGTTTTGAAGTACTTGGTTGAAATATCTAGAGACACTATTTGGTCTCGATTTTTGTGACACGTCACGCCATCCTGTTGTAACAGAAGTCAATCAAATTCTAAACGATTCAAAAAAAATCCATGCAGCGCTCTGCAATCAAATCAATTAAAAATACATTTTTCAAAACGACACAACGATCCGATCTTCAATCGCAGCAATGTTGCCAACTGGGAAACATTTATTACAGAAATTATTCAATGCACGTTGTCCCCTCTAACGATGAAGAGATCACGATTGCAATGTTTCCCTCTCCCAACTATTAATTTCATTTACATGGTGAGGAATTAGCGTTTAACAAGGTATGTTGAATGCCATTATTCAATCGCCCTGTGTGGCGTATTTCGCAAACCGCCTAGGATCGCGTATGAGCGGCCGGTTCAGAGTTGACGTGCATGCTATTTCCAATAACAAAGCGGTACCAGCAGTTATCATCTCCCACCACTCAATACGTGTTATTTTAATTACTATAGAGTTCTTAAGTATGTAGAAAATAATTTGTTACTATAGACGTATCTGATAACTGCTGCATGTTTTATTGCATTCAGTCGACACTTCAGAAATGCCAAGCATACTTCTTTGGATTAGAGTGTATGAAAACTAGTGGAGAAAGCTTCAAGATTTCCGGTAGTAGCTGTAGGTACTTCAGATTTATTAGAGTCACAATTTTGATTTATCGGTCATTGTAGAGTATTTCTCGTTTTGTGCGCTTCATTTGAGGGTTCTTAAGGTCATTAGGATTAAATTTAGGTGAACTCTACTTCTTAGAGTACTTTGCATCCGAGTCTTCCAAAGATAGAGGAAGTTTTGGAATGATAAAAGTTTTGGTGTCAGATTACATAATTTTCACACGCAATAGTTATTTGTATAACCAGTTCGAGAAGCACTATTTACTATTTGAATTCAAATTAGACTTAGCCCCTAACTCGAAGATTTCTTTCAAAATGTCTAGTGAATCTTCTGGTAGATAATTCATTCAAGTTTTTCGAAGTAGAAAAATATAATATATTAATCAATGTTCTTTTAGAAAACAACGTACCGATCGAACAAGAAATGTTCAATAATTGATTTGAGAATTCAGAATTTTTTATTTCATTTCACACTTCATATATTAGAAAATAATCGAGAATAAGTTGATTAAAACGTCAGAAAACTCTTTAAAATAATAATGAATGCAATTTGAATCCTTTCAGATCAGGTACTTAAAATTTGTATGTAGTGAGTTGAAATGAAAGATCTTCTAAATGTAAATTTCTCATCCTTCAAGAATAAGATTCATTTTGGTGTTGAGTTCGAAATTTCGAAACATTCCACAATTATATTCTCACTACTGGTACTCCTTTCATGTACAAAACATTCAGGTACCTGGAAGACTATTGGCTTGAAGGATAAATATGCAAAAGAGATTCTTCGCCACTTTTTAATCCTCAGTAATGAGAGCCTACCGCAAAACTTCTATTTGTAGATACATTTTTAAGTAAAAGATCCTAGATGAACAGATTGAAAGTGTATTTGTGGTAGAACCACAATATTCATTATAATCCCTGAAGCTCATGATTTACTTAACCTCGAATTATGTGAGCAAGTATGGTATGCACCTTGTGTGAGCAAATTCCTTTATTCGGATTTTTTTTGTTGGCATTTTGCCGCTTGAAAATGTATTGGGTGTCCCAAATTTGTTGTCAAATGCGAAGATTTCAGAACCCCTTGAGTTAGAAAAACAAAATAATGCCACATTGTCAGGCTCGATTTTTGACAGAATTGATTTTGTGAAAACCGCATAAGTTCAACTGTTTTCAAGCTGTAAGAGAAATTTTGAAAATGTCATGAAATAAAAAGTACTTATAACTTCTTTATTACTGGACCTATAAACATGAAATAAAAACATTCTGCAATTACTTTTTCATTGGTGTGACCATTTTTTTTATTGCATTTAATTTTTAAGTTATAATACAAACTTGTGTTTTTTCAAATGTACACCATATAAATTTCTATGACAATTTAAATCGCTTTTTCCCTTTTTGAAAATATATAGCATAATATGTTAATTTTTTCATCAAACTACAAAACTACAAAATCAATAAAAATTATGAGAACATTTCATTTCACATTATCCAATTTTCTCTAATATTTTGAAAGTAGTAGAATTGATGAGGTTGCATATGAATTTTAGAATTAATGAGCCTGTGCTCGACTCCCATTGCTGGCTATTGATTAAAAATTTTTTTACATGAATAATTTGATATTTTTTTTTCAAGTGTCGAGATATTGAGCGTTGAAAGAGGAAAAACCAAACCATAGTGTAGAATGTGCTGTTTTTTTAAACAATGATTAGTATACACGTCTATTAATATGCAACGATTCATTCCCCAGAAGCTTAATCATTAGCATCACCTGGCTCACCCGGTACACCACCGTGTCATTCAATATGTTCCAGCAATTTCAAACAACACCTTATTAAGAAACGGAACCCGATACTTTTATTCGGCATAGGCGACTATAAGATGTTTATCGCTATATGGTATTGAAGAAAACAGGGGGTATTAAAGAAAACAACGCTTTGTTGAAAGGAGATCGAAAAGAGATAAAACGTATTATTCGATACTGGTCGGTTTGTGGATACTTCACAGATGTAACTTGCACCAACACATTTGTGTCTGGATTAAGAAAAGGATGCTCTTATGGTAATTTTCATGATATGGATGCCTAATAGATTTTCTTGTACAATTGTATTTTAATAGTTGATTTCAGATATATGCATATTTAGTTACGTTTCTTGTTATATCTTAATTTTCATGAGATGATTTGAATATTTGTCTCTTATATACATAAAGAGTAATAATGTGTAAACTCAGTTAAATAACAAAACACTCAGAACTACCCATTGTAAAACCATTTACTTCAGTTCAAATAACATTTGAAAGCAAAATAGCATTTGCATCAGGAAATCTCTCAGCACTTGATGAAGATTCACTTTCTTTTACCAATTCTTGTAGAAGAGTTTGGGATAAGTTTTCTCGAACGACATTCAAAACATTGGGCCAATGGGTGTGACCTAATTTTTACTCATTTTTCTCATCCGCCGAATTTCCTAGGTATTCCTTTTTTTCTGTTTATGATTAAACGCTGTCTTCGATTCGAAGAATCATTGACAGGATAGTCAATGAGCAATAAACCATGCATGTCCCAAAATACAAATTCTATAACCTTGCGAACTCATCTCCACTGAACTGAAGCTCTTTTTGACGCCCTCTTACAAACAACTCTTGGACTCTTGGATGTTCACGCGAAATAGTGAATACATCTTTAAATGTTCTTCTACCACGTTTAAATTCAGCATAACACTTTTAAACCGTTATTGTCAATGGAGTAGAGTCTAAATAACACTTATCATCATAGTTTTACTCACACAGTATTTTACCTTTCAAAAAACAGGGTGTTATTAATACACGAAACTCCTTTCGTTGGTATTATAAAGGGTGTTTTTTTTAGAGCTATAGAACTTTAAATTGCAATAAAACAACGATGGATTATTCGATTGACATGAATTTTATTTATCCGCAAGATAATCTTGTGGCATTACATTTTAAATATGATTTCTGGCATAAGACCGCCATGGCTGGCTCGGATGTAGTCCAATCTGGACGTCCAATTTTCGATTACTTTTTCCAACATTTGTGGCCGTATATCGGCAATAACACGGCGAATGTTGTCTTCCAAATGGTTAAAGGGTTTGTGGCTGATCCTCATAGACCAATGACTTTACATAGCCCCACAGAAAGTAGTCTAGCGGTGTTAAATCACAAGATCTTGGAGGCTAATTCACAGGTCCAAAACGTGAAATAAGGCGGTCGCCAAACGTGTCTTTCAATAAATCGATTGTGGCACGAGCTGTGTGACATGTTGCGCCGTCTTGTTGGAACCACATCTCCTGGACATCATGGTTGTTCAATTCAGGAATGAAAAAGTTAATAAATCATGGCTCTATACCGATCACCATTGACTGTAACGTTCTGGCCATCATCGTTTTTGAAGAAGTACGGACCAATGATTCCACCAGCCCATAAAGCGCACCAAACAGTCAGTTTTTCTTGATGTAAGGGTGTTTCGACATACACTTGAGGATCAGCTTCATTCCAAATGCGGCAGTTTTGTTTGTTGACGTAGCCATTCAACCAGAAGTGCGCTTCATCGCTAAACAAAATAAAATAGACGAAGTGCGCGATACGTATTCCGCACAGAACCATTATTTTCGAAATAAAATTGCACTATTTGCAAGCTTTGTTCAGGCGTGAGTCTATTCGTGAGGAATTGCCAAACAAAACTGAAATTAAATCAGTTGACTGCTGTTAAATCGGTCGCCATCTTGAACAGTTATGCCAACTTAAAGTTATATACCTCGAAAAAAAACACCCGTTATATCATGCTTTATCAAAAAATAAAGAGGGAGTGAAACCAAAAGACCTTCTCATTTACTCTGGTCTAAACTTACACCTTTCGAATATAAAACGCTCATTTGAACACTCTGTATGGACGCGTGCCCATCGGTGAAAACATCGTTCAAGATGGCGCCAATCGATAATCATCATGCCTGTTAAACCAACATTTTCAAAGTTCCCACAACATATTGAATCCATTGACTTGTCAAGTGATAGTTCTTGGGTACTTCAAAGTGTCTACATTGTCGTTCAAGTGGATGTCTATGAGAGAATTGCTTTCTTGATTCACGTTCAGCAGACCGTTCAGCTTTGGAGCTCCTCTTTATTAACGAATATTAATAATGGGAAATATAATTGTTCGATTGGAATGTGTTGATGCTCAGCTTGATGCTGTATACAGAGGCGATTCACTTGGAGTTTATATTCTTTTCAATCCCGTCAACAGAAGGATTTGTATGAATATTGTATGATGGTAGCATTCGAGTGAGGTGAATGTCGTTGATAATATAGGTATTTATGGAATTATTCATTGGGAAAATTGATGAATGGTTCGCTGAGCCAATGCTATCCTCTTTGATTTATTGATTCTAATGATATAATAAAAATATTCTTCAGAGGACCATGTAATGCATCAAAGGGAAATTGGCTTTCTGAGAATTTGCCCAAATGTTTTATATGTTGTAGAACTCGTGATGCCGATCAAATGTCTTTCTTGCAACAACTGCTCTAAATTCATCCGTCAAGAATATAGGTGGCTAAAAATGACGTTCCTAAAATTTCAAAAGGCCGTTGTGGAAAAACTTTTTCGAATATAACAGGTGTTTTTTTTCGAGGTATATAACTTTAAGTTGGCATTACTGTTCAAGATGGCGACCAATTTAACAGCTGTCAAGTGATTTATTCTCAGTTTAGTTTGGCAATTCATCATGATTAGACTCACGCCTGAACAACGCTTGCAAATGGTGCAATTTTATTTCGAAAATAATGGTTCTGTGCGGAATACGTATCAAGCACTACGTCCATTAGCGATGAAGCGCACTTCTGGTTGAATGGCTACGTCAACAAACAAAACTGCCGCATTTGGACTATTTGGAGTGGAGCTAATCCTCAAGTGTATATCGAAACACCGTTACATCCAGAAAAAATTGACTGTTTGGTGAGCTTTATGGGCTGGTGGAATCATTGGTCCGTACTTCTTCAAAAACGATGATGGCCAGAACGTTACAGTCAATGGTGATCGGTATAGAGCCGTGATTACTAACTTTTTCATTCCTGAATTGAACAATTATGATGTCCAGGAGCTGTGGTTCCAACAAGACGGCGCAACATATCACACAGCTTGTGCCACAATCAATTTATTGAAAGACACGTTTGGTGACCGCTTAATTTCACGTTTTGGACCTGTGAATTGGCCTCCAAGATCTTGTGATTTAACACCGCTAGACTTCTTTCTGTGGGACTATGTAAAGTCATTGGTCTATGCGGATAAGCCACAAACCCTTGACCATTTGGAAGACAACATTCGCCGTGTTATTGCCGATATACGGCCACAAATGTTGTAAAAAGTTATCGAAAATTGGACGTCCAGATTGGACTACATCCTAGCCAGCCGTGACGGTCATATGCCAGAAATCATATTTAAAATGTAATGCCACAGAATTATCTTGCGGATAAATAAAATTCATGTCAATCGAATAATCCATAGTTGTTTTATTGCAATTTAAAGTTCTATAGCTCTGAAAAAAATACCCTTTATAGGTTGCTAAAAATTACGTTTCTAAAATTTCAAAAGGCCATTGTGGAAAAACATTTTCGAATATATAAACCAAATCTAGTGTGCATCTTTTGTTCATACGGTTCATTTTAGGAAAAAAAAATGATTCCTGCACGCACAGAAGGACGAGCACAAAGATATCAAGTGCTTCAGTGATTTCCAAAATATTGATCGGTAGAATTTCATTCCGATATTGTGTGGGATATCAATCACACTGAATAATATCGTTCATATGAATTATTCTTAAATTTTCTGTCAGTATTCACAAATCTGATCATGACAAAACAATTTTAAATGTAATGTGTTTTTGGGAAGACAGAACCAAATTTAAAAACAAACTCGAAGCAGTCAAGTCTAATGTCTTAAGATCAAAAATTCGAATATTTTTTCAAGTTCGTTTCAATAAAGAAACAAACTCAAAAAATTCAACTATATTGTCCACTTCTTACTCCTCTGAATACTGAAAGCTGGAAGTGCCTCTCACGCAAGTTTCCTCTAAATTAAGCCAACACCTTCAGGTCGTTTTCAGACAATATAATTGTACGTATTATAATGAATTAACTCATTACAGTCATAAATATCGTTTTTTTCCCTGCCTCTGGCGGTATTCGTCGTCCTTGCTGTCAACCTCTGTCCGCAACAGATAGAGAGCGATCACGCACTGGCTGTACCACACATGAAGAACAGGCAAAGCACGCCTCACAATCAGAACGAACATAATTCAGTAAAATATTCAGTTCACATTTGCATAATTTGGATAGAGAGGTTTATAGAGTAGTAGAGTATTGAATATAAGTTGGAAAAAGTAAGAAGGTTTTGCAACATTTTTGTGTATGTTTATTTTTGAAATCTATATTGTAGATTTTTTTTGAATTAATCTTGGAAGAAGATGAAAAATCTTTAGTCGGGCGCCATCCAACACTGCTTGGCTTCCATATAAGAAAACACTTATTTTCTGGCTAGGAAATTCACACGTAGACATGAAAAATGCAACACAAAGAAGGCGTTAGAACTTGCCAGAAATGTTTGAAGGTTGTAATTGATTAAAATTTCTGTTAAAATAATTTGACCTCTTACAATCAAAATTATGGGATATAGTTCCTGAAAGATTGAGATGATTTTGGTGTTGGTTTTGGTTGCATTTTTTTTGTTTTTATGTCAGTTTTTGCTTTTTGAGGCTACTATTATGCCTAGAGTCCTACAATGAGGAAATTATCAACAACTGAGTAGATTAGTATGAGGTCTCAATATTATATTACATGAACTTGATTTTTCATCATACCGTAATGCCCGCCACTCACGAAGCGTTTCTTCCAGCGTTTGGTAGCTAGCGTCGAAGAGATTCCAGTCAGACAGCTCGGGACACGGCCGTACGACTGTAAATCAGAGTATGAACTTGACTGCCCGACTGCAATCTCTTCGACGCTAGCTACCAAACGCTGGAACAAACGCTTCGTGAGTGGCGGGCATAAGGGTTATGGTATGGGGTGCTGTTGCTTATGGAAGCAGGTCCCAGTTGGTATTCATCAGAGGCAAAAGGAATGCTATCTGAAATGTTAATGAAGTGATAGAACCCCATATCTTCCAATTCTTTCAGGAAGAAAGACCCGATATTTCAACAGGATAATGCACGTTCTAATATTGCAAGACATTCTAAGTAGCGCTTCGAAGAGGCTAACATCAATATCTCCCCGTGGCCTCAAAGATCTCCCTACCTACCGTCTATAGAATATGTGTTGGACATGATGGGTAGAAGACTGAAGTAATAAGCAAATCTTCCCCAAACGCAAAAAGCTCTCCGATATGAAATACAGATTGTCTGTAAAATAAGAAGTGTGAGAGTGTCATAAATGTTACACATCATCAATAAAAACAGACTTTATCTGCCAAGGTTTGTTTCTGTTGACGTAAATGCTAAAACCTTGAATTTTATGTTTGAACTCAGAACGTTAGTGCTCGAGGAGATTCTCGACCAAATGTGCATGATATTGCTGTTAATATTGCTGAAAAAATAAGTGAATCATAAAAAATTCTGTTGATAAAGGAAGAGCGGTAAACAAACTTTCAGTTAAGGCTTAGAAAAAAAAAGATGTCTGGAAGAAGGCTCAAAGAGGTATTTTAAACTGTAGATCAACAACATTAGAATCTGTGTAGATGATGATAATATGGGATATCAAGAAAATTGAGATTGTTTCCAGAAAGAGCCAGAGGAATCAATTTGAAAATGTACTCTCCCTAGATTTGACAATAATTCTTCTCAAAACATAATGAGTCTTTCTTTCTTCTTCAAGAGGTATCACGTCCATTCAAAAAGTGGTCATTAAAAACGTTAGTGTAGATTTTGATTTACAATAAAAAATATTTTCAAATAACTTCATATTCTCTAACAAATAAATAACAATTCGACTCCGCAATCTGTAAATACTGTAATAACTGGTTAGTTATTTTGCCAAAACCAAGAATTTTAGAAACTGATTTCTTGCCTTCTGAAAAAAGCTCCTTATACGTGGAAGAAAACAACTTTTCCAAGCTAGAACAATTTATTTAGTGACCACTTCATAAGTTTGTAATCGATTCAGTTTCCGCAGACGTCCAGCCTTTACTTATGACGAAATGGTAACTGCATACCCGATTTTAATGAGGTATTGAACACGACACCAGCTTTAATGGCGAAATATTCTTCTCGGACTGCACAGCCATAAAGTCCCGTAAAAATTCTATTTATTGACATTTCTTCCTTCCATTATAAATATTGTTCAAGACTGGATTTGCAATTCCTTCTTGTATATCCTCCTGTTTCTGAGTATTGCAATAATCGTCTATCAGATGGCCAGACGCATTACTTATTCTCAATTTGCATTTCATGCGTATTTCACATTCGGATGCAAAAGTTCAAGATCATATTTCAAGTATTTTGCATCACGCAACTGTCAGCTCGAAGTCGCCTGTTTATATTCGACAGTTTTATTATCAAAGTAATGATTCATTCGATCTTCTATGAAAAATTTAGAGAATTATGTGTAGACCATAGATGCTCGATTTGGTCAGGCTAATCCTGAGCACAATGCATGAAAACCATCGAATTGGCACTAACATTTATTATGGAAGAATTAGGATAAATCTCTTTCACATCTTAGAGCTATTACACTCGGTAGTTTGATAACTGTGAACTTGCATAAACATGACTGGAAATCTAACACTGGTGCTGATATAAACTGCTCCACATGAGTTAGGGATATTGACTTAAATTGCAAAAAAATATAGTTTAAAAGAGATTTTTGTGATGAAATTCATATCAATATGATTTCAAGTTGCAGGAAATAAAATTAATTTTAGCCTGTAGGTCTGCAGCGTATACAGGGTGGTTAAGAAAAATCGAGTAAAATAACGAAATTATATTTTTAGAGAATTCAAGCATTTTTAGACTATCAAATCAATGTATGGCCTTCACCGGCATCAATAACAGCTTGATATCTTCTTTGCATACTACACACGAGGTTGTTTCTTGAGGAATTTGGTTCCATAAACGGGGCAGAAGCTCTCTCAGATAATTTAAGGATTCTGGGCTAGGTTGATGATTATCTAATCTTCTTTGGAGCATATCCCATACATGTTCTATGCAATTCAAATCTGGTGAATGCGGAGGTATTGGTAAATGTGGAATACCAAGCTCCTCGCGCTCATTCTCAACTATGGCTGCACGATGCGGTCTAGCGTTATCGTCTAGAAATTGAAAAGTTTCACCAATAGCAGCGTGAAAATTTTGCACAACATTGTCAATGACATGCTCCCTATAGTGTAAGTCATATTCCTAGGACAAATGTGTAGATCTGTGCGCCCGTTGAAACATATCCCGGCCCATACCATAACACTACCCCCTCGGAATGGATGGACTTCTTGGACATAGCGACGATTACGGGGTATGCGTGGAATTGTCCATACCCTTATTCTTCGAGAATCTGAAAATCGTCCATATATGGATTCATCAGTGAAAAGGACACTACGCCAATGATCTTTCCAATTGATATGTTGCCTTGCCCATTCCATTCTATGACGCTTATGGTCACGTGTTAATGGAACTCCTCTTAATGGACGTCTAGAACCTAGATTAACCTCTCAAACGTCGTCTGATGGTTTCGATGAAAACTTGGACCCCATCTGCATTTTGAAGAGTATTCCGTAGCATTCTACACGTAGATGTAGGGTTTCTTCTCGCCGAAACGGTGATGAAACGATCCTGAGCAGGTGTTGTTTTTCGTCGCCCACCAAGCCTTGGTCTTTCCAACACGGAACCTGTCTCCCTGAACCTATTCCAAAGTCGAGATATCACACTTTGGCTGACTTGGAGCCTTTTCGCTACAACAACCTGAGTTAGGCCACCCTGTAGCATTCCGATAGCCCTATTAGCCTCAGCGTTTGTTAATTTACGTCTTGGCTTTTTCAGAAAACTCGTTCCAAATCGAAACCGTTGTTAAACTGACTCCATACAAAATAAGAACATTCATGAAGCATATTCAAAGAACCAAACTTCAGAAAAAGGTGACCAGATTGACGTAATGTGTCATACTGATTTTTATTGTATCGATTCAAGTTGTTATTGAGTTTTAAATGATTTTACAGCAATTTTCTCGAAGATTACATACTTTCCAAAACGATTGAATACGATATCCCTGACTCTTGTGGAGCAGTATATTAGGTGTACAACTTTGCTTCCGCCGTTTTGCAATAGATGACTGTAGTGGTAAGTGGTAGTCGAAATTCATAGATCGTTGTTTCGATCAATGGCACACGTCCTGGCTGATCAGATCTTCCGATCTTATGAAAAAGAAAACATTGGATCGATTCGTGGATCGCTTCAAAAGATGGCCAGTTTTTTCAACGCGGGATTCTTACGCTACCCGAAAGATGGCATAAAGTAGTGACCAGTGATGGACAATACTTTGAATCATGAATCTCTAACCAGTTTTTCACAATGAAGCATCAAATTTTGGGAAAAACGGTGGAAGCAATGTTGTACGCCTATGTATAATGTTGTTGCTTCGTATTATTAAAAATGAGAACGCAACTCTCACAGCGGATTAGCTACAAGAGGTGTAAAAGCACCCACTTAATTACATTATTTGTTTATGCACTTGCCTTTATTGGTGTCTTCAATTAACTAAGTACGATTGCACATGATTGAGGTATAATATTAGCCTACTACACTATCAATCTGGCATCTTGATAGACCACCTAATTGGTTTGTGTCCATGAAATCTAATGCTGATATGACTTATGAATTACATTATCTCTCCCATTCAGCATACAAATGTGAATTTGTATATTTTTTCTGTCAAATGATGTTCAATAAATATGTAAATTAATCGAAATGGCAAAAATATTATTGGACTAAGTTCTATAAATGGCAACATTTTGCTGTATATCCTTCTTTATTACGTGGTTTCGATGAAATCTTATAATTCAAAGCATTCATTGGACTTTCGCCTTGTAATTTAGTAATCGTTTAGAATTCAGAGAAAATGGATATTTTATAAGCACTTCCTCAAATGTAAAATGAATAATAATAATAAAAAGTTTTGAAGTGACATAAAACAAAAACTATAAATTTCTTTAGGAAAAAAAATCAACGGAGGTTTCTTCCAAAAATTCAAAGAATTAATTAAGCCACTTCAGCACAGAATCAAAATGAATCTTCACCTAAGAGACCTAGTGAGAAAGGATGTATACATCCTTAAAGACTGCATATTATATGTAACAAAGTATAGAGTATTAAAAATATAAAAGGAACTGTCAGATGAAATAGAAACACATAAAAATATTTCTCAGGCTAAAATTGATGTATGGGTCTCGAAGTCATGGTAGATGGAGAGTAAATATTTATTGTTACCAGCAATTAGCGATATTTACTTGTAAATTAGCGATGCATTGTTGACATTCCAAAGACGAAGCGCCGGCGCTTGGCACACCTCTAGTCATAACGTCTCTGAAGTAAATGTGTCTGATTTTTATTACGCTCTGCATGACACTCAATTGAGCTGTGGCAAGAATTGTCTATCGTTTCCAGTTATTGGAAAGGAAATTTATAGAAGTGAATAATGCCATAATGAGATGAAGTTGAAGCGATTTATGAATAATAGAATGTTATAAATTTATTCTATCAACTTGAAGCAATCTTAGGAATCTATGGTTTCAAACAGTGGATACACAGTTGAAGACACATTTCGAGTCTTTTCATTTCGAAATTATAAGAAGTTGGAAATGAATATTCTATCAAAAGAGCAAGATTTAGGTTGATATATTGAAATTACATTGATTGCTTTGAAGGGCTGAACAAAATCGGACTGCTGATTCCCAAGTTATGGAGATCAGAAATTTGTAAAATCTCGAACCATTTATCATTTATAATTTTAGATAGATGGTAGAATCGTAAAAATATATAGAACTAGGAAGATAACATAAAACGCTAAGTTGACTTCTCCTCTGTACATTCTCCAATTTTTTTCAACAATATAATATCTTTCAAACTAACGGCATCCTATATTATTCAACCTTTATTGATTCTCAAAAGTATGTAAAGTATAAGAATGTAAATATAGTGTTTTCAGATAGGTATAATATAATAAGAAAACATTTTGTAGAAAGAAATAATGAAGAAAGCTCGAGTAGTATGATGTAAAACAACCAATATATGGATAAGATGTCAGGTATAACTCAAAATTGTTTGACCAAGCACTTATTATCCGTCACTCATTAACTCTTCCAAATTTTCGAAGAATATTTTTGTGGATTGTAGATTTCTCCGATTTCATATTGCTAATATTTATTCTGAAGACGTGAGTGAGCACTTCTGAAGTAGCTGCTGAATTCAACGTGATGAGGATTAGGTTCAGCGTTGCCAACCCAAAATCTTGAGATTACCGTACCAGGGACGAGAAATTACCGTATTTGGGACACTTTTACCGTACACAGAACCACAGAAGTACATAGAGAAAGAGATAAACAATTCTTTCTATTCTATGGCCATACCTAACCTACAAATTGTAATTTAAACTTGTCAAAATTTAACTAAGCCCTAAATCAAAGATTAGGGAGAGAAAGAAAAAATGCTTTGTCAAATTAGTGGAATTTTTAATTCAATTGAATAAACATAATAAAATGTACAGAAGAATATATACATAAAAATAAGTAATATATAAGTAATCTTAAATGTGAATCATTATTCATTGCATAGATTTCTTAGTTTTTGATTTTTTGTATTCACTTAACAAGCTTAACAAGCACATTTCTTTCAAGTCATCATCATATCTTCTGTTGAATTTATTAACAAAGTTTGCTTTCAACTCATTAGCAAAAATAATATGAGCATCTTTGGAAAGGTATCGTTTTGATTCACATATCAATCTTGAGATATTTGTTCTATTGGTAGCCTCGATGGGTCTTCCTTTGCAAAAACAGTGGGGAACTTTACGCCTAAATATTTTGCACTTCAAAGAATTGATTTTAGCCTTCATTCTTTCAATTCTCTGGTTGGTTAAGGGGCTCAGCTTACCACCACTACGTTTGGGGGTGGCCGAACTGCTACTTGCTTCTGTAAAACCTTCTGATTCCATTGTAACATCTAGAAAAAAGAAAAACAATTTCATCTTATTGCATTTATCACTAATTTGAATTGATAATTTCATTCAACAACTTCAAGTAACTAGACTTACAAATATGATTTGCATTCATGTCTTCATGTGTCCTCTTTTCAAAAATTTATATTTCAACCGTCTATGACAAATTCATCTTCATCAACTTCGATACTAGAACTAGAAGAATTAGAATACATATCAATTTTGTTCATTCTTGCATACATATTCTGAGTAGGTGTAAAATCTACGCAGTTACCATCTTTTTTCACACACTGAGACGTTAATAAACAACCATTGATTGTATTAGTTATTAACTTATTTCTTGATTTTGTTTTAACCAAGTTTATTTTACTGAAGACTCTTTCGCATTCAGCATTTGAGTGCGGAAGGGATAATATATTCAGTACGAACTGTGACAATTTCTGGAATTCAAATACACCCATTTCATTTGTATATTTTTGGATTTTCCCCAGAATATGTCAATGTCCTCGTTGATGTCTATTTTTTTTCTTCATCAGCAGTAAAATGGTAATCTGGCAGCAACCTCCACTGTTCATCGATTAGTTGACCTTCACTACTGTCATAAAAACGTGTCATATTTTGGAGCAAATGAGCTAATGATGGGAACTGCTGGTGTATATCTGAAGAAACTGCATTTTTAGGCACAAATATCTGCAATTTTGGCAAAATAAAATTGTCGAAATCATACCGTTTTCTAATTTCTACACAGAGACATGAGTAGAAAAGCTGGCATCTTTCAAAAAACATTTCTAATAACTGAGCCATTTCTGAAATAATGGTTAAGGGGCTCAGCTTACCACCACTACGTTTGGGGGTGGCCGAACTGCTACTTGCTTCTGTAAAACCTTCTGATTCCATTGTAACATCTAGAAAAAAGAAAAACAATTTCATCTTATTGCATTTATCACTAATTTGAATTGATAATTTCATTCAACAACTTCAAGTAACTAGACTTACAAATATGATTTGCATTCATGTCTTCATGTGTCCTCTTTTCAAAAATTTATATTTCAACCGTCTATGACAAATTCATCTTCATCAACTTCGATACTAGAACTAGAAGAATTAGAATACATATCAATTTTGTTCATTCTTGCATACATATTCTGAGTAGGTGTAAAATCTACGCAGTTACCATCTTTTTTCACACACTGAGACGTTAATAAACAACCATTGATTGTATTAGTTATTAACTTATTTCTTGATTTTGTTTTAACCAAGTTTATTTTACTGAAGACTCTTTCGCATTCAGCATTTGAGTGTGGAAGGGATAATATATTCAGTACGAACTGTGACAATTTCTGGAATTCAAATACACCCATTTCATTTGTATATTTTTGGAGTTTTCCCCAGAATATGTCAATTTTTATCGATACATTACAATTTCAAAAGCCACTATTACAATGAGCTCAAAAAAAAAAATCGCAATTGAAATTACGAAATTACCGTATTTTGGCGTACGGTAGCCCCTTCGGACCGTATACCGTATTTTGCATCAATTTACCGTACAAATACGGTAATTACCGTACGGTTGGCAACGCTGATTAGGTTTCACCTTCTCGTGCAAATAGCAAATATTGGTATAATTTATCTCGAGTGTTCAGTTGCCTGTTGAAAAAATTTCGAAGGGAATATACAGGGTGTTACCGAAAAAGTGCAAAAGTTTTAAGGGAGTGAATCTTTGTCTACAATGAAATATGCTTCGAACAAATGCAACACAAGAATTATTTTTTACGAAGAATCGTTATTTTCAACACATACTTTCAAATTGGAAAATTCTGTTTCTGTTAAAAAATACAATAGTGTTGAATGTTTCACCAATTTAAAAGATAAAAACAAAAATAAGAACTATTCATAGGTAGATTTTTCATTGGTAGCACATGCTCACAAAATGCCATTTTCAGCTTCAGCTTTCCTGTAATTTCAAGAAAAAAATTTAATTAATTTTTCTCATGGTGAAACGCCATTATTTTCAAGGAAAGATTGAAGAGATATCAACATAGCATTATAAATTATGAATTTTTCTACCATTTCCCACCTTGAAATCAGACATTTTGAATACCAACATATCAAGAGACTTCATTTCAATATAATATTATGTTTTCTAAAAAAGAACTTTTTCAATGACATTCAAATGATGCAATAATAGTGCTTGAATTACAAATATGCTATGTACGAGCTGGAACTGACTTCTGACGAAAGAATCAATCAATTGTGACATTAATAAATATGAAAAAATCAATAGTCTATATATGAATTTAAAAAAATCGCTAAGATCAAAGGATCGCACTAGTCAAATGCGAAATTTTCAATATGAATATTCCAAGTAAATCTAGAGAGTCGGTGTATAATTACTCCTTGATTAGTTAATTATTCGCAATGAACCTGTCATAATTATCTCAGAGTATGTACATATTTTATTCAGAAAATAAGATAGCGGCACTCATTGTTTTTATAATAAACATTTTCAGTCCAAATAATGCCTGCTGAGTGGGAAAGTGTCAGAAAAGTTTATCAAAATGATTGACGTTTCAATAATTGAACCCATTACCATTTTCAGTGTGATTATCTAATCTAGCTGCATTAAAGATCGATAAAATAATTATATCCTGTATAAAATAGCACGTGGAGAGAAATTATTCATATCTGGACAATGGAGCTCAACTAGTGAAAGTACAATTTGAAGATATCGATCATTTCGTTTTGAACAGTAGCATTAATGCCAAAAGCATTCCAACAATTCAGAATTTTATAAAAATATTAAGAATATGAATATCGAATTGTTTTCAAGAATTACTTTGAGATCAAAATGATGAAGTTCTATACCTAGCAGGGCTATCAATTCCTGAGAAAAATTCTGGATGTTGGATGAGTTTTTATTCTATACCAAAACATAGAATGAGAAAATTTCAAGATATCAGAATTTTTTTCAATTCTAAAATGTTAAATGTGGATCTAATCTATGTTATAAATGATCGATTTTTGTATAATACAATTGCTTTAACATTCGTTCTCAAAAGTGCGATAGTTAAATCAGATTTTATTCGCATACTATTGATCTCATGTGTTGAAAATAATCAATTTAACAAATGGATAAGACCTTAGGATTTCTTATGATTCATATTGTACAAATACATTGGACAATGATTACAGGTATGTTCAATATGTTGATTATTTATTATTGGTATTTTTTTCAGTTTATGAGTCTTCGTGCGGCTGCTGAATTCGACTGTGATTTCCATCTGAATAAAGGGTGAGTACCTAAATTATTTACTTTCTCATATTCCGTGACGTTTTTGTCATAATTATCAACTCAACGAATACTGTGTTATCTAAGACAAGGGAGCGGTCATCCTGATACATTCTTCATGTGGAATTCCCACGAAAATTAGCTCCCCGTTAGAGTTTACCAAAGATTTCCCCATCAGACCACCTAGAGAATACGTTACAATGATCTTCCCACAAAATTTCGAGATACAGGGTGAGTTTTTAAAAACTTGCTGAAGGTATGAAAAAACGTTTAAAAATGTTTCAAGAGTATACCTACCCGAAAACAGTCGAATAATCTTGTCAATAACAATTAGAACGAACATTATACTGATCTAAAATTCATTATCAACATTGGTATTGAATTTATGATGTAGTTTAATAACTTATGATGCACTTGTATAAGTGTTGAGTGCCTAGAAGCACTTGCAACGTTGAGGGCACTCCGCTTGAGACCTCGTGCTTCATGTTCACTTATACACTTGCATCATAATATAAGAAATCCATTATTATTGCATGAAAAACAAGGCTTAATTACTATCGTTAAAATGCTCCGATTCAGGTCCAATATGCGCCGTTTTGTTCGATAATTTGTTGCCATTTTGAAGGTTATATCATTATGCCTCTCCCATAGAAGTCCTCCTCCCTATTGGCAAAAAATTGAGACAGTCGATTTTCACAAGCCTTTGTTGAAGTGAATTTTCACCAGAAAAATTGCAAAATTGTTCGCCATGGACAGGAACAAATGGTAACCACTTGATGCCAGATCCGGACTGTTTGGTGTGGCATAAGAACCTCCCAATCAAGTCACTATCGATGTGTGTGGCCATGCATTGTCTTGATGGAACACAATTCCTCTCCTACTGATCAAAGCTGGCCGCTCCTGGGTGATTGTTCCCTTCAAACGGTCGAATTGTTGACAGTACAGTTCTGAGTTATCAGTTCTGCTGTAGGGGAGCAGCTCATAGTAGATAATTTCATGCCAATCCCACCAAACAATCACCCAAACCTTCCTGGCCTTCGATGCTAGCTTGGCCACCTTTTCTGCCGGCTCACCGCATTTCGACCACAACCGTTTTCGCTTGACGTTGTCGTAAGTGATTCACTTTTCAACCGCTTCAAAAATGGGTCGATTTTGTTGCGATTCAGCAGCGATTCGCAGATGGAAATTCGGTCCATAAGGTTTTTTTGCGTTAACTCGTGTGGTACCCATAGATTGAGCTTCTTTTTGAGACCAGCCTAAGCATATGGTACCAAACGGTTTTTGGTGCAATCTTCAGCTCTTGGGTAATCAGGACAGTGTTCACATGGCAGTCGGACTCGACAATGTCCATTGGTTTTATCGGCATCTTCAACAATTGGCCTTCCAGTGCGACATCGAAATCACCGAAACGGAATCGACGAAACCATAATTGCGCCCGATTGGCTGTTATAGTGTCAGGACAATATACACTGTTCACGTTTTTAGCCGCCTGTCTTGCATTTTCGACTTTATCGAAGAAAAACTGTAAAATATTGCGAATTTTCTCTTTGCTTGCGACCATCTTTGACGCGCACACAAACTAAACTGAGTCAACTAATCACAAAACTGTCGAAAAAGTTTTTGTAGTACAAATTCTCCTCTTTCTACTGAAACCTGATCGGAGTTATACAACGCGATATATAGATCACTAAAGCCATCTATTGGAAGAATAATGGATTTATTTTTACAAAACCTGATACAGGTGACGTAACAGTGTCGGAATTTCTGCTTGAAAAGGATTTCATACTGAAATTTATCATTCAAAATGAAGAAGAAATACCTTCAAATCAATGGTATACCGTTTGTAGAATGAGGTGAAAGTATTTTATGCACGCTCACTTTGGTAGCGTCGGTATTATACATTCCCATCATCAACTATCGGTTCAATATCGGAAGGAATCTTTATCGGAAAAGACAAATTTGCTTTTCGTGTTCTAATCCCGGCATATTCGAAAGGAAAATAAATTATACGGTAATAAAATTATCACCTTCGCATCTCTTTGACTTGTTGACTCAGTTCCTAATTTGGACGAAATGCTGGCTTTATGTACACAAGGAGCGGGTTTCCCATACTGCAATTATGTAAGTGGGGGACACAGTGAAAGAGATATGTTAATTTTCACTTCGTTATTGGCCTCAGCATAATTTTATCGTAAAACAAATACGGCGGATTCATCGAAAACTCGTGAAATATATTCAAGGAGAATAATCGCGTGTTGAGGTATCATTTTGGTAATTAAATGATACAGTATCGGTCCAACAACGTTATGCTGATGACCTTAATTTTCAACACTTTATACTGCCTTCACCATTATACTACTATACTGCCTTAATTTTCAGATGGTACCAAGATTAAATCCCACATCTTATAGTCCCAGCCATAGATTTATAAACATAGATAGAGGGAGTATACGCAATTTTTGCATGTCCCCAACATGGTTAGATTACGTTGTCGGTTGTGTTATATTTTCAAATCCACAATTTCACTTTATCATTATGAATGTATATTATATTGAATGAAATATATTTATTTGAGTGATTCCCGATTAAATATGCAAATTTGAATATTTGGAATCCGATATTTTTTCCAATTGTCGAATTTAAAATAAGCAGAATATTTATTATTTTCTGTATCTACGTGCTGAAATCCAAGGTTTGGCAACTTTTGCTCTACTAGTGTCATCGGTTGTTTCACGTCGTTTGGCGCGCTTGAAATTTGTTTTCTGAATTTCTGATATAATTAGGTATATATTTCAATATATTTTGAGTTAATATGAAACATTGATTCACTATGGGACATAAGAAGTGCGTTCTTTATGGAGAAACTCGCGAACTAAGTGAAATATCGTATCACTGATATGTTTTCATTTCCACGCGCTTCATGTCAAATTTGATAGTTCATGTTGGGGACAAAATTTGCTTACTGAAAATGGCAAATTCTCTCTCTAACTATGTTTATTACTCTGAGATCCAATCAATCTGCTCTATACTGTCGAAAAATTTATTGTTTTCAAAATTACCTTCGTTGACTGTCTATTTTCTAAGCTTCCAATTCAAAGGGCCGAATTCATTGGTCTATTACTGTGCAGTATCATTGTGCAAAGCCTGCACTAAGAAATTATTCTGCACGGACTTTAAGCGTTCAGTATATTACTACATGGTTTTTGCGCACAACAATCAGAATCTTTTGTTATGAACAGAGTAAATGATGATATAAAGGATATATTTCATAGAAGTCGTAGAAAAAATTATTTTCTAAACGATTGTAAATAATAAACGCTTAGGCCGTTCATGTTTCAAGAGCCCATAGGTTTATTAGTATGGTATAGACTATAGACAATGGCATTCTCCAGCCAAAGCCCGAGTATGAGTAGATTTAAATTGTCACTCTTGATATATTCCTCCCTCAAACTGACACCTAACGACAAAATTCATTTCTCTTATAACAGAAATCACCTCGATGAACCGATCATCATTACTTCACTCGGTGTCCGTCCTGCAGTTCCAAGAGATGAAGCCTTTCATTTAATTTGATTTATTGCCCACTAAAAGAAGCCGTGAAATTATGGCCAATTTACATATAGTATACAGCCGGCAATGCATAAAGATGAGGCTTGATTGCTTGCTATAGGTAAGCCAAGGTGTTAATTTCATAATTGTATGAAATTGGATCCACTTTTGCAAAAACGGTCACTTATCCAGAGTACCAGGGAAGTGGTAAACAGCGTAAACAACGGATTTCTGAAAACTTTTAGCATGCCTTCCACCCTAAATTTTAAGTCTACAAGAAAGTGAATTACAATAACATATCATATACACGCCCAGATGGGATCACTAATCCCATACCATCCTTTTTCTCCATAGTACTTTTTTTTTCCTTTTTCGGAAATTTTGCATGTATAGATGTTTTATGTTTTCTCCTAGGCATCTGTGAGACCTCTCAGAGAAGCTTAGACGAATAGCAATTGCATTTGTAAGCCACCTGCAGAGTTTTTTGCGAATAGCGTCATCAGAATCATAAAACATCAAAAAAAAAAATCGAAAAACACTCATACGCCAAGACCAAATATATACCCATATATTAGGCCAATTGAAGTATTAAATCCAAATCGGAAAAACAAGAATTTCGTGCTGATTGAATATTGCTTTTTGAAGAGAAAAAATACAGTTGAAGCAAAATCTTGGCTTCATGAAGAGTTTTCGGGGTCTGCAACAGAAAAATTAACCATCATTGATTTATCTTCTAAGTTTAAACGTGGTGAAATGAACACCGAAGACGGCAAACGTAGTGGACGCCCAAAAGAGGGTGTCACCGACGATAAAATAAGTTGATCGAGATAGCAGACATTGTGAAGATATCATCTGTAGGTATATATCATATCATTCACGAATATTTAAACATGAGAAAGCTGTGTGCAAAATGGGGGCCACGTGAGCTCGTAATTGATCAAAAGCAACAACGTGGTGATGATTCTCAGTAGTGTTTGAATTTTTTCGTCGATATGTGACAATGAATGAAACATAGCTCCATCACTTCACCCCGGAGTCCAATCAACAGTCAGCTGAGTGGATTGCACACCAGCCAAAGGGAAAACATCAGTATTCTGGGATACGCAAGGCATAATATTCATTGATTACCTCCAAAAGGGTCAGACCAACAACGATTATTATATAGCGTTATTATATATCTTTGAAGGAAGAAATCGTTAAATAAAACGGCCCCATTTGAAGAAAAAAAGAGTGCTGTTTCATCAAGACAATACGCCGTGTCACAAATAAATGAAAACAATAGCAAAATTGCATGAATTGGGCTTCGAATTGTTTCTACATCCACCGTATACGCCAGATCTGGCCCCCAGCGATTTTTTCCTGCTCTCAGACCTCAAAAAAAAAGCTCGTTGGAAAGAAATTTAGCGCCAATGAAGAAGTAATCGCCGAAATGGACATACTGACAGGGAAATAAACATAATAGTCTCAGTCAGAACACTTAGAACGACTGACCAAAAGGCAATGGTAAAAAGGAGGCAAAAGGTCTAAGAAAGAAATTTCTTTTCTTTACAAAACGTGAGATCTATTATCTTTTAGGTCATTTTGATAACAATACTAGAATTCTCACCATATGGTCTCCATACGACTTATCGCATCACATAGAGTAAGGCATATACCTTAGAAAAATCACTACAACCATTTGATAGAGCCAACTCTTGAGGAGGAATGTAATTATTTAGTGAGACTACACAGCAAGCCGTGATAACTATCTATACATGTATATCCATTTAAATTTCCTCAAATTGGAATCATCTCAAATATTTCATGTTATCACTCTCTGATTAAAAACGAATGTCAGAAAATTTTGATCATTCAAATCAATGTCACCCTTTTCTCGTTTTATTGAGACATTACGGTGACTTTCTGGTCAAGCTTGTATATATCAACGTGTCACCAATTCATTTTATGATTTTATTGCACAATTAAAGATGAAATTCGAGACACTTCGTATGAATTCGGCACTGCATGATCGGTCGATAAAAAACATCTGTCGGTCTGTTTGTAAACAACAATCTAAATCACCATTTTTATTTCATCGTCGATATTTCTCACATTATGCCCCACATTCAGGAAAAATTGAAGCAAGAACCAAGAATATGAAATGTTTGAGTATCATAATTTGCGCATAAATTTAATTTATTGCATGCGCCAGAAGCATAATGATTTATATTTCTAGAAGAGTAATAGCAGCATAATTTTTCTGACCATGTGCAGACTTGGCAGTGATCCCTTTAGCTAAGACACTTAAAGTGAAAAATGAACAGGTAATTGTCATACTTGGTGATTTGTGGCTAAATATTGTGACTTTGATTTCGCCATTATAATTAATTTTATGAGGTTTTTACTGAAGAAAGCTAGCTATAAATATTTTATGAGGTAAATATTGAATCCTCATCTTGAACACCAAATATTTCTAAAGGAATCCTCATGTTATATTTCAAGGATTTTTGTTTTGTGTTCAAGAACATTCCAGTATAGTAGGTAACATTGTCTTAATAAGACTCTCTCTATTGATTCATTATATTTGTTTGAACCACAAATTTACGCAACTGAACTAGTTTTGTATTCATAGAATTAAACAAGAGGAACTCTCAATAGAACATAAAACATCAATTCTTGATATTCATTGTATGATCTCATACAAGTGATCTATTTTCAAACAGCAGTGAACTATTTTTTCCATTCGATGGTTCATTATAGATTTCTATATAGATTCCGTGAAAAAAAGCTTGTGGATATAAAAAGCAACATTGTGGTTTATCAACTTCGGCTTTCAGAATTTCACCGATTGAGCACATGTATGCATACAATCTTGCAATCAAAGGTCACATAGAACACTTTATTTCGGTACAAGATAATATTTCTTCAACTAGCTCCACCTGGAATTCTGTGTATTTGCTCATTGAAAGTAAACAGATAATAATAAGTTAATCTCCAAGATTTTTATATCAATATTTATATTTCCATACAATAAATGCATAACAATGGATGAATAAATATGTACAATAATTTATGACAAAGTATGAATTGAAATGAAGGTATGTTATGACAAATTTTGAGATTTTTGTCATTGAATTCCGAAGGAATTTTTTGGGAGATCTGATGATAATAAGAAAAAATACTGCAAAATATATCCGATATCTATACAACTTTTAGAAGACTATTTAACAATAATTCAATTCGTACAATTCTGACATAAATATAAATATTCAGGCTCGGATCCAGGCCCCACTTTTGGGGGGGGGGAACTTTTAGATACTCAAAATAATGAAAATGTGGTCCCAAGACACTTCCGCCATTTTGGGAAGTAATTTTTTTTGCCGTTCATTAATATGGGTTTTCACAAAAAGGTGAAATTTTTGCTGATCTTGTATCTAAGTATTCGAGCCTTAGTATGTCAAATTCTACAGGGGGGGCCGGCAAAATTTAACAGCTGTTCAGGCCATTTGGGGGGAACGTTCCCCCAGTTTCCCCCCCCCTGGATCCGCGCCTGTCACTAATAAATAACGCTACATTCAGTTTCGCTCTATACCTGATATCAAGTTCAATGAAAAAGAATCAATTATACAGGGTAGTCCTGATTTTAGTGCTATAATTTTGGCGTCGGATAAAACAACTCTCTTCAGGAAAAAAATGCCTATAAATATGTATCCTAACAAGCTTCGTTTTCAAAATACAGGGTATTAAAGTTTAAAAAAAATCAGTTTTTTACTTATAACTCTAGTTAGTTATTAGTATTATTACAGTAATTGATTTCATTTTTAGGTAAGTCTTGATAATGAATTGTTTCGGATTAGATAAGTGTCTCTTATCAAAATTATCCAGTGACGTAGATATAGGTGCGATGATCCATTTCTTATTGAAAATCTACACCACTGTCTTTTTTTCGAGTAAAAAAAGAATACAATCCTGAAAATTCTGCAAAAATGTTCAAATTTTCCCATTAATGTGATGAATGAAAGTAGAAAAATCGGCGTAGTGCATTATAACGCTTTCAGATGGCATTTAATTGAACATTATGTTTATACCCTGTAGCTTACAGAATAAACCATATTATTATTATTATTCAAGAAAGGAAATATATCAGACGATTAAACAATAAAAAAATTCACAAAAATTTTTTATTGTTTGAGTGTCTTTCAGAAATGTTCAATTAAATGGCATATGAAAGCGTCACTACGTAAATTTTTCATTCATCACTAATGGGAGAATTTGAAAAATTTAAAATGGTACATTCTACGGAAATAATTCAGGAGAAATTTGTTTTAATGATGTCAGAAATAAAACAATTTTTTCGAAAAAAAAAACAGTTGTGTAGATTTCCAACAAGAAAAGGATTTTACATTCAATGCAAATCTTCATCTCAATCGAGTCTGCAGTTTTGAAATCAACAAAAAAACAAAATTTCGAACATCCTTATTCACGGAACCCCTAATCGGAACATTGTGCCAAAATGGTAGAGCCGTCAAAAACCAAAAACGTAACAATAACTGAAGTAAGTAATCAAATGAAGAAACATTAAAATAAAATAAATAAAATTAATAAATAAATATGACTAAACAAAATTTCTTGCAGCACCCAGTATATTGGAAACGGACGCAGTTATGAAATTTTTTTACTGAATAAACTCAACTTATTTTGCAGCGTTCTACAAATGCAAAGCTGGCCTTTTTTATATAAAGTCATTATCATTTACAGCCACTTGGAAGCCGCCGAAAAGATTGACATTTACCCACTTCCAAAATAACAAATTTCCAGGAAAACCTCATATATATTCGCAGTTGTCAACGGGCGCTTATATATTTCATCCACAAAGTCGTGTTTCCTCCTAATTTCACTTCCAACGTCCAAGTCGTGGGAAGACATTAGCCTCACGACTCCACTCAATGGTTATATTTAATATTTTGAAATTTTATGTTATTTACACTGAGCGAGCTCAGCATGTTACTTTCTTCAATCGACAAGAGACTGGTCAACGTGTTCCGGTGATATTTGAGATCGTTTCAGATGCAATGATAGCTAATTAATTCAGTTGCGGTTTCGATAATTGCCTTTGGATCCTAGTACGAAGTTTGTATCGATAAATTCTTCGTGAGATACGTCGACCCTGGAACAAAGGTCATCCTAGTAACTAAAATTCAACATTTCCACTTCTTGTTTGGGATCGTTATTCGGACGACGTGAAATTTTATGAATATGAATGAAATGGGTTGTTTCCGAATACAGGGTGTTGCTGCGTGTTTGACCTGAATCGTTTTACTTTGGACGAACGACGGTAGTTTCAAATTATGGTTCAGTATTTCTCTTATGAAAACTATGAATGTCAATGTTCCGCTGGAAGAATGGCAAGTAGTCACTTCCTGCTGACTGCATACAGGGATTTGAGACAATGATCTTTCTCCCTAAAATATTTTCAGATATCTACATCTTCCGGTTATACCGGAAACAGACTACTACTTCCTTATTTCATATGGCACACCCAGTATATTATTACATCATTAGAAAGCTTTTTTAACGATAATTTCGGTAATATGCCATACCTCGGGTAACAACTCAACGGTTCATGAGTTAATGGGAATCTTATGAAAAAAAATGGTGGCGATGAGGACTCAAATTTTTTTTCAATTTTTCGAAAAAATTTTTCTTTTTCTATTCTGCAAATAAGTAGTATTATAAAACTTTTTGCGGTTTGGACCAAAAATGTACAGGGTGTTCATAAGAAGATCATAACCTAGGACAAATCAAATTCATCAAAACTCAAGATTTTCAGATTCAGGTTCTTCCTCGATAACTCTTAAAGTATTCATTTTAGCTATAGGGATTGCTTTAATAACCCTCTCTATTTTTTTACGTGGAATCGACTGAAATAATAAAAAATATAGGTTCTAATATGAGAATTTCGAGTTTTGATGGATTTTAGTTGTCCAAGTTCATAATCTCCTTATAAACACCCTGTACATTTTTGGTCCAAACCGCAAACAGTCTTATAATACTATGTATTTAAGTTAAGTTGTAGGTGAATGTTATTTTGACACTATTTCCTTTCATTTTTACTTGTTTTGCTTGTATCTCATGATTTGAAAATAAAGAGCTATTACTATTATTATTATTTGCCGAATAGAAAAAGAGAAAACATTTTCAAAAAAAGCTTTTTCTGCCGAAATATTAGAAAAAAAATATGAATCCTCATCGCCGTCATTATTTTTATAAGAATCCCATTAACTCATGAACCGTTGAGTTTTTACCCAAAGTATGATATTGCCGAAATTGTCATAAAAAAGCTATCTAATGATGCAATAATATACTGGGTGTGCCATTTGGAATAAGGAAATAGTAGTCTGTTTTCGGTATAAAACGAAGTTGTAGAGATCTGAAAATATTTTTGAGAGAAAGATCATTGTCTCAAACCGCACTATGCAGATTTTCAACTCAAAATTCTGATTAGTTTTCCATGAAAACCTAATAGGCTATACCGGTGAATTACCCTGTATGCTAGCTCGAATTGTTTTATCTTCCTTCTAATAATTTCAATAGGAATTTCAACGTAAGTTCAATGGAAACGGTAGTGAATTTGCATTCTTTAATTGTCGTTATCGTTCAATCGCATTTATCATTAGAATATTTTTGATTCAGCGAGGTAAGTTACATATTGGGTTATAATTCACTTCCATATTGGTATCTTACAGTATCGATACTATTTATTACCCCGTATCTATACCTACAAATTACGGCATTTAATCTCAGGATGCAGTCGATTAAACTGCCGTTGTATTTCAAATGGAAATGTGAGATAACTTTGTAATTTACACCTGGATTTCACGATTCTAATTCAATGTTAAGAGGACACAACACCACGTGACTTTCTCGTGATCTGTCAATATTTTCCTAGAGGAGGAGACACAAAAATAATGTGCCGTGTTTTGAGAACTATTGAACAATCAGTAGAATCACTTGCGGAAATCGAGAAATTACCAAAATTATTACTTTTTTCATTCGCGAATTTGAAGTGTTGAAATACTACAATGTAGGTCATCATTACTGAAAAGTCAAAAATACGTTCATATAATAGTGATATTTCTGCTACATCAGTTTCAGTGAATACAAATTCCACTAAAACGCGTTTTAAATTTTTTCTTAAATTGAATCTCTCAGACCAAACATCTTGGCAACATATACTTTAAATAATCTTGTCATAAGATCGAGCAAAAAATAATATTTTCATTACCTAGTGTTTCAAGTCCACAGATACTGAATGTGTACAAAGAATTCATCATATTTATACCATACTTTGTCCAACTGTGACCTAAGAATGTGGTTTCACATATTTTCACTATACAAGGCAGTAATCTGGAGGACATTTATCGTGTTTATGAGGTGTTAAAACGATCTGTATTCAACAACTCTTCAAATTTACTGTTGATCAATCAGTTCCGATGAGGTACATCAATGGAAGTTCCGCAAACCCAATAAATTTTATGGTGTTGTAAAAGAAAGTTACGACCATCCCTTAATAGTGTCGGGTAACCATTTCTGTGAAGAATTGTGTTAATTTTTCACGCAGACAATAAAATAAAAATCCCGTACTTCACACAGCTTTTTCTATTTCTCTTATCGCACAGAGCAACTGAAAAAAAATACAGAAATGAATTTGGTTTAGAGAACTTGGAAATTTTTGATGAAAAATATTATATTTTGTGTCATTTTTTAATTTGAGGCTGCTTCAATTGAATTTTTTTAAATTTCTTTCGTTAGGTTCAGTCATTCAGAATTCATTGATTGGAATTTCTTCATCGAGAAAATTAATGCGTAATATGTATCAATAAATTTTCATTTGATTGCCGCTCTCACCAGGAAATATATTCCTCAAAAACTATCAACAATAACATTAAATCGTAAACAGTTAATAATAGTTCAGGAATTATATAAAAAACCAAATAATATTTTCATACAGCTCCATTAATTTACGAGCTATATTTATGATTGTAGACTTCATTCCTGATCAATTAATTTTTTGTGACATATTATTATCTATTTATATTGTAGTAGCTCACATTCTCAGAATATTCTTATTACCATACAATGATACAATTTGAATATTCATTTACAATGCTCGTATACCAGGCAAGCATTTTGTCAATCACTTTGGAATTATCAATATATTATCTATTGAAAGTTGTATTCACTGAGAAATATTATTGCAATTTCTATTTAAATATGCCTTTGTCAATAGCAGATTTTTTCTCAATATCTATGGTTTTAACCGTTCGACTGATAATGTTCGAGCATTGAGTGCTTTTTCAACGTATTTCGTGCACCTCATTAAAAAAATGAATAAATATAATACTAACATACAGATATGGATGAAGTTATTCATGTTCACTTAAAAACTGTCGCATATTTTAAACCACTTCAATCAAGTTGATTGAGGTCTGGAGATAACCCGAAAAGTATTCAAGTCTTCAGCAAATTTACGGATCACTCTACAGGTGGTCCGAAAGATACTGCAATTTTTAAAAAATGACCTTTAAAAAAATGCCAATTAATCCATTCATTCAAATGACGTGCCCAAATTTTTTTTCAGTCGGATAGCCTAAGAAGTAGTCTTAAAGTTTTTAGGGACCTGTTGTGTCTAAAATGGATAGTTTTCAAAATCCTTTGCGTTTTATGTTTGGAGTTTGGACGTGGGCTATCACTAAACTTTCCTCGAATTTAGTTTCAAAGGAATAAGATTACTGAACTTTACTTAATCCCTACTAATAATATCAATTAAAGATAAGCCAAATGAAAAAAATCATCAAAATATTTGAAAATATTCATTTTGACAAAATTAAATGGAGACCACGTGAAGAACAAACATGAACGTCTGAATTCTCTTGAGGAGTTTGAAATGACTGTATATTTTCATCTCATCAATATTTTATCGCTCATATGGTCTGCTCATCAGATGTCTGAAAACTTTTTTTCAAATCGAACTGCACCTCATTTCAATTATATTAAAATCGTTAAAAAATATTTCGAGATCAGAAATCCATGGAGGTTATGAGTATGAAATAAAAATAGGGCATTCTTACTTAAGAATAAACAGAATGGTATCGTTTTTCACCACTTTCAGACCAGCCTGTAGAGTTGTTAAGAGTGGTCCGAATGGTATTTTGCGAGTGCAAACTTTGAATTTGGAAACCAAAAACGTTTGTCAGCCTTCGGTAGCCTCGGCATCAAAAAGAACCACTTTAGCTCAATCACATCATTCCAGCAACGTTATACGGAAAAAGAAGTAATAAATTTCTCAGTTGACAACATGACCTTCTTCCTGGTGAGTACGCAAACAGCGTTCGCAAAATTGGTACCTACGCTCGCACGTTTCGATAAAGAGCCGGCAAAGAATTTGTTCAGTCATAAATAACCAAATACGTCCTGCGGGTACCAGATAAGCCAAATTAATCATTTTCGGTGTCAGCGACCATATGGAGTTCCCAGCAGCTCGGCTGAATGATGGTCTAGTCAAAACAAATCGATACAAATTATCAGCCAATTTGGTGTAAATAACACGTCAGGATTCGTAGACGCCAGTTTCTGTGTATGGGCCCAGGGACCACCCTAGTGGTGCATCTGTATGTTTGCACATTCCTTCCGATTAGAAACAGGCCTGCCATTGGTTGGACGTTTTTTGGCTGTGATAAGGAGGCTCGAGACTTTCCTGACCTGAATTGTAGTGGGAAAAGCTTCTATATATGTAACTTAATTGTTGATTGTATTGATGACTGGATGAAACCTTGGTTAGTTCACTTTGAATGGAATATTCTCTATGGATTCGCTTTCTTTATCAAACCACTTGAAAATATTCGACTAAAACTCCTACGTTTATCCCTTTTAATCAATCATGAGGAGGAATGTAGAAATTTGCTATTTAGAGTTTTTTTATTCAACCTAAATCAATTTATTGTTATAAGAATTTTAAGAATACCTATAATGCCTTATACATACTAGCAGTTTTGACTGATTATTCCAGCAATAAGCTTTCAGTAGAAATCACTATAAGAACTCACTTTTCTAGTTGTTATGTCAAAATGCATGTTCAGACTGGGCCATGGTCCTTGGTACATGGTCAATGGGCATAAATTTTGATCAATTACCTTTGACATTTCTGCCAAGTTTGGTCGACGATTTTCCAATTGCATTTTGTGTGCCATGGAGTGTATAGTATGTGTCAAAAACAGTCTTAATACAGCCAAATCACTTAACAAAAATAACAAATAGCTGCCCAACTTGAATATGATTTTCTCATTGTGCTTAACAACATTTACGAAGATAATCAAGGATTTTCCCTTCAGGTGACGAAAAATAACTTAACTTCTGTCAAAGTCGTATAAGTATAATCATTACAGTACATTATTTTGCAGTATTTAAATTTTTTTAAATGAAACTTAACTGAAACTGAATTTTCCATTACGTGTATGAAGAACTCATAATAAATTACGCCGAGCTGATCCCACCAAATACTGAGCATGACCTTGGAACAGTGAATATTCGGTTTGACCGTCGATGTGGAAGTATGGCCGGGATATCCCCATGATTGTATGTGCTTGGGATTATCGTAATGAACACATTTTTTGTCTCCAATATCAATTCGATGCAGAAATCCCTTCCGTCTTCGCCTTGCAAGCAGCTGTTCACAAGCAAACAAACGCCGTTCAACATCTCTCGGCTTCAACTCGTACGGCACCCAATTTCATTGTTTCTGAATCATCACCATGGATTTCAGGCGTTTTGAAATGGCTTGTAGTGTCACTCCTAATGATCCTGCCAATTATTGTTGCGTTTGACATGAGTCTTGATCAAGTAATGCTTCGAATTCTGCATCTTCGAAAACCTTCTCTCTTCCACCGCCATGCTGATCTTCGACGTCAAAATCACCGTTCTTGAAGCGTTGAAACCACTCTCAGAACGATCTTTCACTGAAAGCGGCCACACCATAGGTATTTGAGAGCATTCCATGAGCCTCAGCCGCAGATTTCTTCATATTAAAGCAGAAAATTAAAACCTCCCGAAAATGTCGAGAATTTGGCTCGTTAGTAGACATTTTTAATCGAAAATAACTTTATGATGCAGACACAAATCCTCTAATATTTCTATGGCGTTATGCTTACAAATACCTAAGCTTGTTGTATGACATCTACAATCTATTTATTTCGATCACCACTTCTACAGCCATCTATCGCAAAACGGCGAAAGCAAAGTTGTATTTGTATACCTAATAGGTATCACTCTTTAAAGGGCTATGTTGCGAAAAAACTTCATTGAATAATGCTCCACAATTATCATTCTCACTACGTTGCCCTTATTCTAAATATGGACATAATAAAGAGACAAAGAAAAGTTAATTTCCAAGTTTTTCGTGTGACTAGCTGTGTTCACACGAATACGTAGGAAGATTTAACATCCACTTTGATTCAGTATCAAATTAAGTGTAAAGTGTTATATTTATGAGGAGTTTTATTTCATGAATTCATTATTCAAAAGCTGTAAGTCATCGAATATGTGAAAGTTAACAAGTGCCATAAGTTATCGCTACGACATTTTCTTAGTAATTTAACATTTCTTAGACCTCTTGCAATACGAGCCAAGTTCATCGGCTAAGAAGTTCCCTAAGAATTTCAATTTTATGACTGAAGAACATATGGCCGCTAATTAAAGATTATTTATTAATTCGTCTTGGAACTGGGTCGGGCAAAGAATAAGTATCAAGATTGAACACGGCCTGCGTACTTCTCAATAAATATCCGAACTGTCTTCTCTCAGTTGGGTCTTCCTAATTTGTTATAATGGGATGTAAAGTTCCACCATGTGTACAGGCTGGTCCAGAGCCTGGCTGAGAGGTGTAAATGCGTATTTTCGTCAAGATAACTGTTCCTATCGCAGCAGGACACGAATTGTGTTGTCTAGACCGACTTCCTACATACCCTTATAAAAAAAATTGACGACTCTATGCGACCTTTTGTTGGATATTCAATAAATGTCATTTCTATATTTCAGCGGTGTACTGTGAAGGTGTGTATTGATATTTTTATCTGTTATTTATACAGAATCGATATTATCTAACAATTTTTTTGTTGGTTGACAGCTTTTGGTTTATGAATTGCCGATTAAAACGTTGATATATGTTTGTGAAATATCAATAAAAAATGATATAAAGAAATAGATCTCTCGCTCAACACTTGGTGAAACATCGTTATTAATAAATAAATAAAAACACTTGACTATACGTTCACAAATTTTTTAATAAAATATTATATTACGTTGACATGCATAATAATGAACCATAATGAACCCCAGAATACCCTTATTATATGCTCTTCCTAAAATACATAAGGAAAATTGTCCGATGAGACCCATTGTTTCATATACTCATGCACCATCTTTGAAGCTCTGTAAATTCTTGAATTCGATGTTACCAGGTATGATACAACATAATCCTATTTATTCTATCAAAAATACAGTTCAATTAACAAACGAATTAAAGATCCTCAAAATTCCCTCAAATGCCAGGTTGATTTCATTCGATGTAGTGAATTTATTTCCATCCATACCGACTGCAGAAATCAAAAATTTAGTCAGTGAACAACTCCATGACAATATTTCACTCAGTACGGAAATAATTGAAGAAACAATGAAAATACTACAAATATGTCTTGAACAGAGCTATTTTAAGTTCAATGGGAAATTTTATCAACAACTAGATGGTCTACCAATGGGTTCTCCTTCATCCCCCCTTTTCAGTGAAATTTTTATGACACATTTGGAAAAGAAAATATTTTCCATAATGAATAATAATCTGACTGTATATGTACTGTACTGGAAGCGATATGTTGATGACGTATTTTGTATTTGGACTGGCTCGGATTCAGAACTCGAATCATTTCTAAAGCTTATTAACTCATTTTATGACGGTGTTCAGTTCACTTTGGAATTGGAAAATGTGGATAAATCACTCAACTTCCTGGATATTCAGATAAAAATCGTAAATGACCATCTTGATTTTGATATTTACAGAAAACCAACTTTTTCCGATGTTCTCATTCATAATAGTAGTTCACACCCTTATAGAATTAAAATGTCTGCGTTTCATTCCCTTGTGCACAGACTTATTTCCACTCCTCTATCGGAGAATAACTTCAAAAAAGAAGTTGAGATGTTAAAGTTATTAACAAAGAACAACGGCTACTCTCCTGACATAATAGATAAATTAATATTGAAAAAACAACGTGAAAAACTTTTAACTTGTATCTATCCACCTCAACCTAAAGATCAAATGAAGAGATTTGTATATATTAATTATATTCCACAGATTAGCGACATAGTTTGTAATAGATTAAGAAAAAACAGAGTTGATATTGTGTGTACAAACAAGAAAAATTTGAGATCAATGTTTTCTGATGGTAGGGATAAGTTAAGTGATTCAGAAAAAAGTGGTGTATATAAGTTGTTCTGTGACGAATGTCCTGCTTTTTATGTTGGTCAAACCGGTCGTTCTCTCAAAGTTAGGGTTGAAGAACATAAAAAATCTATTTTACAAAATAAATCCACAACGGGGTTTTCAACTCATTGTATCTCTTGTAACCATTTTATAGATTTCAATAAAACCAAAATTTTACACGAAGGAGAGAAAAGTAAGCGATTAGATCTTTTAGAATGTTTAGAAATATCTTCAGCACATAAACAAAAATTGCCAATTGTGAACGATCAGCTGGAGTTCCGCTTATCTCCGGTGTTAACATCTGTTTTGTTTGATGTATAATTTGTACCGTTTATTATTCTGTTTAGTTTTGAGAATGGGGTAAAACCCGAAACATGCATGTCAACGTAATATAATATTTTATTAAAAAATTTGTGAACGTATAGTCAAGTGTTTTTATTTATTTATTAAAAAATGATATATTGAAATATTTTCCGAGGCAAAGCTATCATGTGCATGTCGAGATTTTCGAATTTAATTTTATGGTTAATATCTTGCAGAGTGGTTCGACAGTGGTTCGAATAGTTTTCTGGTACAAAGCATTAGGTATAATTGGGTGTGCCTTTATACTGCATAAAATAACAAATAGCACTCAATAATTAAAGAGTAACGAATATTTATAATGTCACCATTCATGCGGACTAAATTGGAGTGTTACGAAAGTTGTCAACAAATACTTGTCCTACCCCTCCCGCCGTATTCTCCAGACGTTACTCCCTCAGACCATCACTTGTTTCGATTAATGGCACACGACCTGGCTGACCAGGACTTCCAATCTTATGAAGAAGTAAAAAATTGGATCGATTCGTGGATCAAAAGATGGCCAGTTTTTTCAACGCGGGATTCGTTCGCTGCCCGAAAGATTTTAGAAAGTAGTGGACAGCGATGAACAATACTTTTAATCATAAATGTATAACCAGTTTTTTACAATAAAGCCTCGAATTCCGGAAAAAACGGCGGAAGCAAAGTTGTACGCCTATGTACCGGGTTTTTCCCCATAATTTGACCCCCCCAATAACTTTGTTACTAAAAGAGGTACAAAAAAATGTTTTCTACAAAAGTTTCACGAAATCGATTAGTGTTTTTTAAAATGATTTCACAAAACGAAATATATACAGAGTGGGCAACATATTGATTGCAACTTCATTTTTTCAAATGGAATACTCCGTATATTTTTCTTTATTTGACTAGCTCTTTTTCCTCTAATTTCGAATATTTAACATATGTTTGGCCTATCTCTCTCATTCTGAGTACCACAGAGTTTCAAATTTTAAGAACCACCTGGCAAGCTAAGTAATCAGTTTTCAAGTGGAAGGATGCAATCATTTGAAATGCCCTTTTTGAGTTATCTTATTGACAACGATATATGACATACGTTTGTCATTGAATGAAACTATTCATCGAATATGAACTACATAGAAGCGGAAAAGTTTTCACTTTATGTGAAGAACAATAAAAATAAGAAAGCTACAAGGAGAGTTGCATCCAAACCATCCAATTCCAATTTATAGTGAAAAACGTATGTCATATCGTGGCCAACGAGATCATTCAAAAAAGGGCATTTTGAGTTATCGCAGCACCACTTGCAAACTGGTTACTTAGCTTGCCAGGTGCTTCTTAAAATTTGAAACTCTGTGGTACTCAGAATAAGTGAGATAGGCCAAACAGTCCAATGATGATCTAACTTTTCAATACCTTTTCTGCAGAAAGATTCGTCTTTGCTTTTGAAATAGACTTCAACTCTGGCAATCACTTAGCGTCAAATTTCTTTCCCAGGCCTTTAAACTAATTGTAAGTACAATAGAAAAGGGCTTTTTGAGGTATAGGCTCTTGGTATTGGAATTTATGAAGACATTGGTACTAGCCATTCAGTACTGAATTGAGAATCAAATATGTGTAGCTTTTGGCATCCTCTTTCAACAGCCTTCTTCAATGATTAGGAAAGGTAACACAGAATTTTTACAAAAAGATATTGAATACTCATTAGTTTATTCAATCTGATTTTAGTTATTTCTCAGATTGTCCGAATCAAACTCATTAATTTATTATGAAGTCCTCTTAAAAAATTCGACAAGAAATTAATAAATGAAATGGAAGGAAGGACACTCGATATACATAAATAACAAGAAAGCTATAAAGCTATCATCGAACTCAAATGTTACTTACCTTCGATACGTTGAATTCCCTGAAATTTCGTACTGTTAAAATTCTTTGCGGAACTGATAATGAACATGCATTCTGGCGAATATAACTCTTATCAGCCATCACTCGTAGACGTGCTGATAACATCACATCCAAGAAGTAGTGCTCTGCTAGTCCTTTCCCTTTTTACCTGCCAAAACCGCTATCTTTATTTTTCATATTTAAATGTCTGACGTTAATTCACTCCAAGTTGTTATGTCTTCATTGGAAATTTGCATCTGATTATAAAGGCACAGAGAAGCCGCGGAACAAAAAAAAATTGACAGCTTGAAGGAGCGTGTGCTGCGAAAAGAACTTTTTACGGCCACACAGGTTGAAACGACGCCTATCGTTGGTGAGATGAACTTGAGTTTTTATTCGAATTCTGTGATCTTGTGAAGTGATTCCATGAAACTTCAACTGGAATTGGTCTTACTGTTGGCGGGCAATCAGATCCGATAAAATACCATATCTTGTCATGATTCGTTCGTTGAGTCGACATTTCTACGTATTATTTGAATATTGTTGAGTATTTTTTTTTATACTAATTTGTTTCATGATAGGGAGATCTCATTCTTTCGAAATATTCAACATTTGTTGATTTTTCCCTAAATAATGTCAAATCTTTCGAATCATTAGGTAATTGATTTTCTCTATTTCAGTATCGTTGTAATGAGTCCATTACAGTACAAAAAACAGTGCTGTAATGAACTCATTACAGCATTCTTTTCAGTTATATTTTTCGTTTTGTGGTTGTCTACACTGACTTCCGATCCTATCAAATTTCAACAAACGTCAATGGTCGATATAATATAATTCGAATATAGTGAACTGATTTGTAACATTATTCGCAATTTCTCTCAAATCTGGTGGTGTTAAATCGATTTCGTCAGACATAATTCACGAATTCAATGTGTAATTATGAATTATTTCAATATTTGAAACGTACGATTCAAATTAAAATCCCACAATCTGTCAATTATCGTAACAGTCGCACCAACTGCAAAGATACAATACAAAACTCCCTAGGATGTATAATCTGAATTTTTCATTGAATTTCGATAATGCTTCACGAATCTTGACTGAAATAATCTGAATTTTTCATTGAATGTCGATAATACTGCACAAAACTGGAGAAAATATCGTCTAATACTCGTTGCAGAAGTCAATTTCAACACTCAAGCGTTCGAATTTCGCATTCGTGTTGGAATATGAGCTCATGCTGCAACTTGTTTTGGAGTATACTAATACAAATTCAAGAAGCTTTTCTTCATAGAAATTTTTTTCAAGATATAAAATTTCTATAAATTGCTAGTAATAAAATTAATGACCTCATTCATAATTATTTACGACAATTAGTACTGAATTGACGTAAATTCAGCACTTTTTAAGCGCTCGTTCATTCGCCAATTGCGCGCTTGGATACCACAGAACTGACACAAATGAACAGTTGTTCAAAAATTCCTGTCTTGACGTCATTTCTTCATTTTTGTTCAATATCCTGAATGATAGAGTCACAAGACTGAAAATAAGTTCTCGAAAAGCATAATTTTTCAGGAGAAAAAAACAAGAAAGCATAGTGCCATCATACTTCTGACTTTCTTGCCAGAGTATTTTATATCCTTGGATATATTGGATCTATTGTTGTATAATTCAAATTATCTAATGATTGTAGCGCAGCATGAATGAAAAGAAGTTACAATAGCTCCAATATTTATATCCTAGAAAAATTAATATTTCATTCTAGTCATCATTTTACATATTTAATCAAATTCATATTGAATATCCAATTAGTGAACACCATCACATATCGTGAAAATTATATCATACGTATTTTGATTTCCTACTCTAAATTCATGAATATTCAATGAAACCAGGCATTATTCATAGAAACCATCTTCCTTTATAAAATTTATTTTTAAATTTTCAATGGTAGTGTGTATATTGGTACTGGTGTTCTTGTATCATGTAAAAAAAATTCACTTCCAACTTTATCGAGAATACGACGAATAGTGAGTCAATTAACTTAATAATGTCGTCCATGAATGTTTCCTAAATTTCTCAATGAGCACTGATTTTGTATTAAATAATTCAATAATTGTTGAAGCGTGTATCTTTCTATGATTGAACGGCATATCCTAGTGAACACAAATGACATAAGAAATGTCAAAAAAATTATACAGTGTCGAGAATACAAATAGTGAGCCAATTAACTAAATAATTAAAACCATTTCAAATTGTATCATTTCTAGTGGATGAGCCTATACAATATTCGAATTATCAAATCTGTTTTTTTTTATGGTACATAACAAATATAATCTGCGAATTATCAATTTTGGTATATTATTATCCCAACATGATCACCCAAAAAATTACACAAAAAATCTGGGTTTCAAATTGCATGGATCCACAATTTCAATTTGAAATATTCTACGCAATGGAAGAAGACATATATAAAAAAATAAATGCGGTGCAATATATAGCAGAAGGTGCACTAACGTGACGCTCCTACATAGATTTTTACACAAAACCCACTTCATTCGATTCCCTGCTAATCAAATCCAACAAATAAAACACGTAATAGTAATGTAATCACTCCACATGGCATGTTGGAGAGTACTGAAGCGTAAACTGATTCTACCAGTTATCACAGCTAAACTGGCCAACATTCAGATCCGTTTTAATTTAACTGTTGTTTGGTCACAAATCAACGTTTCGCAAAGTAGAACCAGTGCTGAAAATTCACGTTAACAGAATAGGCTTAAATATTCTCTTCGTTCAGTATTCGCGAGACATTCCAGAAGAAACTTGATTTTTTCTTCTTCAATGTAGTTGGTGTCCCAGAGGGATCTATTCTGGTCCACTTTTATTCCTCGGAGCATGTCCAATCAAATGTATTGGGGAAGTGAGATGGTTCACTTCCCAGGTATAGTCAACAGATTAGTTTGTCGATCTTAAAACACCAATTGAATGTTGCAATTATTTCCATTATCTGGCATGTCTTAGATGTTGCAGGTTATGTCAGAATTGGTTTCAAAGTGCTTTCGGAAATACGGATTTTTGTCTCAAATCTCATATAACTGTTGCGAAAAATGGTATAACTGAGCTTTGAGGCTGTTCTTGTTGCCTTAACTAGTTGTGTTCTTACTTCTGCTTTTATGTCACCAAAACTATAGAGAACTAGGTCCAAGTATTTTAACTTCATCACTTGTTGAAGATGCTTCCTTTTACAACTTATTTACATCTGGGAGGTGTTTTGTATATGATCGTATACTTAAATTAGATTAGAGGAGAGGCGTTTCAATGAACTTCATCACCTTTCTGGGGGCTACATCTTTAAAAACCAAGAACCAAGGTGTTGTAGCCTTTTTCCCGGTGAACAGCTTTGCATCGCATAGCAAGTGTCTCGCTGTCTTAGTGGCTTTGCAATAAGCAACACTTAAAATTTCAACCTTTAATAAAGTGAACATTTCTGCCAAGTTTGGTCGTTTAGCTTGCGTTTATTGTTTGCAATTTCACCAAACTTCTACTTTCCTAATTGGTGGAATGATATAGTTTCATCCTAGATTCCACTGTATCTGGAATCATTCCACTGGATGAGGTCGATTACTGGTTCCTTTTAAACTGATTTTGGATACATATTGTTATTGCTGTGGCCAATTCCAGCTGTGGTGACTGGCCCATAGTTTGAAATATTTGAAAAGAAGAAGAAGTTTAGTCGTAAATGCCTTCTTGGTGTTGATCATTCTTTATGTCACTGAGTATAGTCTGGTGGAGCAGACCCCTGATAGTCTCACATCCAGAATGAAATGATAATACTGACACGAACTAAACTAACCAACATTCAGGTCCGTTTTATTTGAACTGTTGTTCTGTAACAAACCAGTCTGAACAATTCACGTAAACAGAATAGGCTAAAATATTCCTCTTCGTTCATTATCCGGCATACATGCCAGAAGAAAATTGACCGCAGACATCAGCCATTACCTCGAAGGAATCTCTTTGATGTTGGCGCAGGATCGAAGAAAAGCGCCAGTTAATTTTGACATTATTAACTCAAATCACCTGATCCCGACCTATTCCAGGAAAGAAACTGAACCGAGCGCAGAGTTACGATTATAGACAAATTTATTAGCATGACTACATTATTCATAGATAATGTTGTTCATTATGTATGTAAATTGTCGCTGGATGTTAACTAGCAGAACACGCCTCTCTTAGTGGTGATCCGCACGGTTGGGAAGCCTGCTTATGTTGGACAATCCTTTCTTCCCCCAACAGGTAATGAAATATCACTTGCAAATTAATCGAGCCATCTTGGACGGTAAGAAGTTGCTGAGTATTCGGAGAGAGGTGGTAAATGAATTTAAATGCTTACTTCATTTGCATAATTGTGCCATTCATATTTTGTGGTTCTATTTTCGGCGGACGCTGATTTCTTTTATGTTTGGTGCGGTGGACGGTGGATCTTCGATTTGGGATATTTTGCTTGCTAAGTAGGAAGAGGCTGTGTGAACACTTTAGAGAAGAACGAATTTTTGATCTCCGAATTCGGCATGTTTGTCGATATATTTTAGCTGATCCTTGTAGTGCAACGGTTTTTCCATTAGGAATTATTCAATTTTAAATGGTTATGAGGGCAACACTGACTATTATTGACATTTCTTATGTCATTTGTGTATTGTAAGTAGATTATGCCCAAGATGTCTGAAACACTTACTCTTGAGAAACCTTAAGATTAAAGTGGCCATTTTTGAATGAACCAGCCTTCTTTGATTTTAATGGTATTGGTCTCTCATCGCCTTTTTGTCATTGTCATTTTGAGGTTAAATCAACAATAAACACGATACTAAAGTACCAGTATGACAAAAAAATACATGCAGACAAGAAAATATTCATTTGGGTAGGGATTCATCAAGCCAAGTAGCTTGACATTTCAACCAACTAATTGACTTGAAAATCAAGCTCGTGAAAAATTACATACTTGAGCTTGACTTGACTTGATTTTAGATATTTATTGCTTGACTTGAATCAAGCTACTTGATATTACTTGAGCTTGATATGCACGCATCGCACGGTTTATATTTTTGCAATCTTGTGCGCGCTTAGACTGAATAAGGGTATTCCTCGAGCGCCGAGAGACTGAAGCATTCGCCAGTTTGACTTCATTAGTACTTTTCTCATATTTATATGAAATGTATTGGTACATCTTGGTACATTCAGAAATATCTTTCCAAACTTGGCCAAAATGGCCAAGGATTATTTATCAACGCCAGCATCTTCAACTCCTGTTGAAAAACAATTTTCCAGAGCTGCTCTTACAGTTACAAAAACCCGCAATAGGTTAGGCGACAAATCTATAAAATGCCTCATGTGTCTTAGATCCTGGATGGAAAGTTATGAAATCAAACAAGGCGGAGGTCTCTCAACTTTATGAAACTTTATTTCTTTTTCATTTTTTATTTTGTTATGATTTATAGTGATTTAATTAATGTTTCTATTTCATCTTTATTTTATTTATGGGACACTACATACCTAATGATCTAAAAATCAAGTAGCTTATTGATATGATTCAAGTACTTGATAAAAAAATACTTGACTTGAAATTGAAAAACTACTACTTGAGCTTAGCTTGAAATCTCTCCAATATTAGGAAACCTCTTATTGGAAAAACTTATATTAGTCAATGATTTATCAAAAAAAAGGCATTTTTATAGTTATATTGCTCATACAATGCTTCAAATATACTACTTCCAATAAATCAACTTGAAGCTACTATTATTCCTGGTTGTAACACTTCTTATGTTTCTGAGTAGGTTTATTTCTTCAAAACTATAGACATTGATGTGCGCAATGAAACGAGCACACAAAAACGGGAAATTGATTTCATTTCATAAATTTATAAATAATTCCTTCTCACGAAAATCCATCAACCTCTTATCTCTAATTCATAAATAACATAGATTGGTTCTAGCCATAATTCAATCTAGGAAACATGGGCAGAGTTCATTTTGAATTTTACATTTTTCCAAAAGTCAACTAGATAATTCCTAGGCAGTTCCCCTGAAATATATTATTGTTTGCTGAACTATGGTTCATTATATATTATAAATAATTACCGGCGTAGTTCTATGGAACATAGAGGCTTGTTATACATAAAGGAGGTGCACGATTTGTTAGCGATTATGATATGAGGGCTGTATGGGATGATTCTAGACTATTTTCTGTTATAACAATTATAATTTATTCATGGTATTCAGATTTAACAATGAGGATTCTCTTACCACGCGTTAGGGCGAAGTTGAAGTATTCGACAGTGATAAATCAAGTTGTTTAAAGGGATAAGGAGAATGCAAAAATTTTAACTTCATAATGGTGGGGCATCTTCGAAGGAATAATCGTAGATTTCATTATTATGCATTTCTTCTAGTAAGAATGTCGGAGAGCTCATTGCAAACTGCAATTAGTGTTCGGTATAATCGAATAATTTCAATAATTATTGAGATATCGATTGTCAAGAGGTTCGAATAATTTATCAAGAATTTGAGCTGTCAGTGATTTTTTTCAATTTTTGATTCTAAATTGGTCGCTCTATAATTTCGTCAAAATGTCTGCAATTCTCAAATTTCAAATAAATATGTCCGTTCGAAATTTTCATTTCCTGATGATTTCAATAAATGAGAAAAAATTACTCCACGTAACGGGTGTTTTTTTTCGAGGTATGTAACTTTAAGTTGGCATTACTGTTCAAGATGGCGACCGATTCAACAGCTGTCAAGTGATTTATTCTCAGTTTGGTTTGGCAATTCATCATCAATATACTCACGCCTGAATAACGCTTGCAAATAGTGCAATTTTATTTCGAAAATAATAGTTCTGTGCGGAATACGTATGGCGCACTACGTCCATTTTATTTTGTTTAGCGATGAAGCGCCCTTCTGGTTGAATGGCTACGTCAACAAACAAAACTGCCGCATTTGGAGTGAAGCTAATCCTCAAGTGTATGTCGAAACACCGTTACATCCAGAAAAACTGACTGTTTGGTGCGCTTTATGGGCTGGTGGAATCTGTGGTCCGCACTTCTTCAAAAACGATGATGGCCAGAACGTTACAGTCAATGGTGATCGATATAGAGCCATGATTACTAACTTTTTCATTCCTGAATTGAACAACCATGATGTCCAGGAGCTGTGGTTCCAACAAGACGGCGCAACATGTCACACAGTTTGTGCCACAATCGATTTATTGAAAGACACGTTTGGTGACCACCTTATTTCACGTTTTGGACCTTTGAATTGGCCTCCAAGATCTTGTGATTTAACACCACTAGACTACTTTCTGTGGGGCTATGTAGAGTCATTGGTCTATGCGGATAAGCCACAAACCCTTGATCATTTGGAAGACAACATTCGTTGTGTTATTGCCGATATACGGCCACAAATGTTGGAAAAAGTCATCGAAAATTGGACGTCCAGATTGGACTACATCCGAGCCAGCCGTGGCGGTCATATGCCAGAAATCATATTTAAAATTAAAATGTAATGCCACAAGATTATCTTGCGGATAAATAAAATTCATGTCAATCGAATAATCCATCGTTGTTTTATTGCAATTCAATGTTCTATAGCTCTAAAAAAAACACCCTTTACAACATACAGTTTGGTCCAACAAAAACGTAACACCTCGATTTTTCGGCTTCAGAATGAAAATGTGAAAAATCGCTCGGACCCGTCAATTTCTGATTCGAGGGGGAACAACTTTTCGTCTATTCGCATCCCCGTAACTGTCACCCTCACAATTTCTGGAAAGTTTGAGGGTGTTAAAACACAAGATCTCGGAAGCTAATGTGATCACGTCTTGAAGAATTAACTCGGCCAGGCAACTTTTCTTGCAAAATTGCGATTGTCGCGTTGCTTGTGTGACACATATCCCCGTCTTGTTGAAAATAAACGTCGCCATCATACATATCCTCCACTTTCGGCCATAAAAACCTATCCATTCCAGTTGCACCATCCTCATTTTACAGCAATAAGTTCAGTTGTTCTTGAGCGATACACACAGTTTAGATTTCTTATCATTAACTCTTCCCACCAGCTCAAATTTTTCTACCAGTTTTACTACGATAGGGAAATAGAGAATTTTTTTTTCTTTTGGTCTGATCAGTCGAAATGTGAAATTAAACTGAAGGAGTCACATTGCTGGCGGAACAATTATTTCGTTAATTTTGTTTCATTTTCTAACGAATCCATTAAAAATTTAACAGGTTTCAGTTTCGCGAATTAAGTCATTCTTCAGGCAGTTTCAGTGTCTACAATCCTTCGAAATATCTAGACCAAATAACTTTCTCCGGAATACTACCAGCCTTTACCGTGAAGTTATGTCTAAAGAAAGACATTTTTCATTTGAACGACCAGAAAGAATGCCACAGTCGACATAACAGAAACTCATAGGAGGTAGCGGTTATTTAGCCGTTTCGAATGGCTATGAAAAAAATATGTGTCAACAGTTGCTTTTTTCCTATCCTGCTCTCCTCCACAGCTGAAAGCTTAGACATGTTAACAAACTAGACGTCGTAAACAACCGAGACTCGCTCGCTACTAGAGGAGTTGAAGATACCTACAAGTTACGCTGTCCACAAATCACTGGACATCTTTTTTGTTTCAGCGGTGCCGCGTATGTTATTTTACCGTTATTTCAATCAGCTATCGAAAAATCGCCTGATTTGCAGTGTAGTAAATAGGAAATTATGCTAGTAAATGATTCCGTTGTTTTGATTTTGGATCAATTACGAGGATAGCTTTGTGAGGCGGAATTGAAATAAATCTTCAATGGTCATATTTGAAGCCATTCACCACTAAAAAATTGAGGTCTTGTTTATTAACACGCCAAATGCAGTCTTGGAGTTCAGGGTGTACCAAGTTCGAGACCCTATACGCTCTATTAGTGTGACGTCACACACCGCCATTTTTGTTTCTCCTGTCAGTATTCGGAATCCAAACAAATAAATTGTCATTTAGTACGGTGTCGTTGAGGGAATTGACTTATTTTCATAAATAAGAGTATTTGAGGAACGATTTCAGTATTAATTGATAGACAGAAGGAATGAGGTTAATACCAGTAAGTTTGAATCCTGTATCATTCCCCAGATTTTGTAAAAAGCCGTGTTTATTAGTTGAACTTCAAGTTCGAACTTACTGGCATCAATCTCGTTCCTTCTGTCTATCAATTAATAGTAAAATCGTTCCTTAAATAATCTTATTTATCAAAATAAGACAATTTTTTCAACGACAACGTACTAATTTGAATGACAATTCGTTTGTTTGGATTCTGACCACTGACAGGAGAACTAAAATGGCGGTGTGTGACGTCATCACTAATAGAGCGTATTAGCCGTTTCTAGAGGAATCTGGGTCAATTTAACTCCTGAATATTGGGATTGAGATATTTTTCGACATTTTCTACTAAGCAGTTTTTTTACGAACTAGGTACCGGGTTTTCAGCATAATTTTAACCCCCTCCTTTAACTACTTTACTAAAAGAAGTAGAAAAAAATGTTTTCTTCAAAAGCTTCACGAAATCGACTAGTGCTTTTTAAAATGATTTCACAAAACGTAATATATTCAGAGTGGGCAACATATTGATTGAAACTTCATTTTTTCAAATGGAACACCCTGTATATTTTACTATATTTGACTAGCTCTATTTCCCCCGACTTCGATTATATAACATATATTTGGTCTTTCCCGTTTATTCTGAGTACCACAGAGTTTCAAATTTTAAGAACCACCTGGCATGCTCAGTAATCAGTTATCAAGTGGTAGGCTGCGATAACTCAAAATGCCCTTTTTTGAGTTATCTCGTTGGCAACGATATGACATACGTTTTTCACTAAATTGGAATTGGATGATTTGGATTCAACTTCATATATTCTCTCCTTGTAGCTTTCTTATTTATATTGTTCTTCATTTTATATAAAGTGAAAATATTTAAAATTTTTCTGCTTCTGTGTACTGCATATTCGATGAATAGTTTCATTCAATGACAAACGTATGTCAAATATAGTTGCCAACAAGATAACTCAAAAAAGGGTATTCTGAATTATCGCAGCCTTCCACTTGAAAACTGATTACTTAGCTTGCCAAGTGGTTCTTAAAATTTGAAACTCTGTGGTACTCAGAATAAGAGAGATAGGCCAAACATATCTTATATTTTCAAAATCAAGGAAAAAAGAGTTAGTCAAATAAAGAAAAATAAACAGGGTGTTCCATTTGAAAAAATGAAGTTGCAATCAATATGTTGACCACTCTGTATATATTTCGTTTTGTGAAATAATTTAAAAAAACACTAGTCGATTTTTGTTTCTACTATTGCATCATTCCTCATAGTTTTGAAAATATCAATAAAAAAACTGGAAAAATGCCTAGTCAGTATGATGTTCATTATTATTCCAAATTTCTCGAACGTAAACCATCTTCACCTTTTTGACTACAACAATGTCGAATATTTTGCAGTCACAATTAGCAAAACTAAAGCAATTATGGGTCGTTGTTCTTTAGCAGCACAAAATAATAGCATTTTATCTAAATGAAATTATTGAACAATTCCAATGCGTCTGAATATAAAATGACGTAATAACTTTATGGAACAATGTAAACTCATTTGCATATGTACCTTCCATATTTTCTAAAAATTTTAACTCACAATTATGAAATGCCTATATCGTAAAAGTTGAAAAGAGTAACCTGTTATATTTTATCAATATTTTATTTTAATTCAATGCACCTGATGACATAACAGATAACAACTAGATGTCTTCAAATCCTTCTCCAAAATTGAAATGAGGCGGTACCACATCAAAGAAATGAAATACCTCAACGTTATTACCAACTCCGCTCTTAAAACTGTACATTATTTTCAGAAGAATATATTTCAAAAGTCCATATAAATCACCTTAGGCCGAAAGAAAGTAACAGATTCACAGATACTCTTTCATCGGGTAAGGGTTTCAATCACCAATTTCATGCATCATTAGGACAATTACGTCTTTAAACTGGAGCACAATTTTCTTCCCTATAATAACAGCTACTAACTTCAGTCTATTACACTGTTTGTAGTTGATTTGATTGATAATTTCATCACATCTTTCACATTTTAATGAGCAGTAATTTTCAACTTATGAACAGCGAAGTGTTAACGGTTATCAGGAATGAAATCTTGAAAGGAATGGACGATCTTGTTAGATGGTGAGCGATAGAATACCGATATATTGATCGTTACCAACAATTGTTTTACGTGGGTCTAGTTCCTTCCATATTTGAAATTCTATCTATTCTCTTCTAAATTGTGTGGTTGTTATGATCTCTTGTGAGGTAAGCCCAATTTATTTGTTGAATTCTGAAGCCTTTAGGAATGATAAGGATCAAGTTTATATTCCGGAAAACAGAAGCCAGATCCTTGAAGAATGTAGGTTTCATTTGTAGCCAAATATATATTGTGATTTTAGAGTCTAGAAGAAAGCCTGAGTTTTTCAAACAAAATCACGAAGTACACTCTACGAAAGAATTAGACATGACATAGGTTAACTATAGTATGCAACTAGCAGATGGGTAGAAGATTACCTTAAGATAGAAACCATACCAATAGAAGAGATGATAAAGAAACATAACAGGCCAATTGAAAAGTCCCCGGCCTACCATAGTAAAACACATTTTTTGGCCAAATTTTATTTTATTATTCAACATAGTGGCCTTCGAGGGCGATACAGAGATTATAGAGATCTTCCAACTTTTCGATACCTTTTTTGTAGTACGATTTGTCTTTCGCTTCAAAATAGGCCTCAGTTTCGGCGATAATTCTTCATTGGCGCTGAACTTCTTTCCAGCGAGCATTCTTTTGAGGTCTAAGAACAGGAAAAAGTCGCTGGAGGCCAGATTTGGCGAATACGGTGGATGCAGAAGCAATTTGACGCCCAATTAAAGCAATTTTGCCATTGTTTTCAGTGATTTGTCTTGATGAAATAGCACTTTTTTTCTTCAAATAGGGCCGTTTTTCAACGATTTCATCCTCCAAACGATCCAATAACGCTATACATATAATAATCGCTCTTGATGGACTGTCTCTTTTGAATGTAATGAATGAATATTATACCTTGCGCATTCCATAATTATTGAAAAAGTACAATTCGCATTCTCCACGCGCATGCTAAGGACGACGTGTGACGATTGATATAAAATTTTGCACAATCTTTCGTGTCGTTATTTCAGTTTTCATTTGATTTTGGCTTAATAAAAAAAATAAATTGAAGCATTCAACTTATCAATTTCCATAGGTACCTATCTTAAAATTATTCAAATAATCTTATTCAACATACATATACAGCATATCAGATGAACCTGTATGAACCATAATTCATTAGAAATTGTAAAATTCCTAAACATGCCGAATCCCAAAAATGTTGTTATTTTTCATGGCTCGTTTATTATTTACTATTGGCTCATCAAGCCCCCCTTATATGGGTCGTTTCCAATTAAATATTTGAGACCATTTGGAAGGTTTCCTATTCTTCGACTTAACATTCTTCTAGTCACGACCTCGTGTTACAAATTTTCTCTCACAAATCATCGCGACATAAGAACCAATGTACCATTTGGAGATAGCATTCCATTCTTGTAATTCCATCGTTAAGGATACACATAAGCGAGTGGACATCTTGGAAACGGATTGATTCATGGAAATTAATATTCATTGAAGAACGAACACACATTACTCATTATAATCCTACCATCAAAACACATATATAACATACGCACCAATACCAAGTTCGTACCATTGCAACTGACTTAGAAGTTATAAATTCCGAGGAGCAAGTTTTTATAATCTTCTTCTAATCGGATTCAGTAAAGCACTCGTGGTTGCCGATTCTTTTCGTTCTGACGCGTGAAAGCGCAATCATAAATTCGTATCTTTGATCATTCGAAATCTCGGTTTGTATCTGGCTTAAAACGCGATATGTGAATCGTTAACGTGGGAGGTGTCACCCCAACGTCCAAACTGGACATCGTCGAAATTTGATAGACCCATAAAAATGGTCTCGTTTAGGATGATCGATCAATAAAGTAGAATCATGTCAGGATTTAATCTGATTTTAATGATGGAGATAACTATTGGTGGCTGAATTACTCAATAAAATCTTGTATTGGATTTTATAATCTAGATTTCTAGAAAAGCGCAGAACTGAAGTTGAGAATTGTTGCGCGTTTTTTCATTTCTACTGAGGTAATGTCTTAAACTCTTAAAGTTCTCAAGGTGGAGCTGAAATCATTTCATATGCCATACCACTATAGTGATAATATTTTAACGGCAAAAGTTTCTGCTTGGCAATTTCGTTTATGGAACATGTATCAAAATCACTAGCCGTTATTCGAGTAATTTGGAGAATCCAATCACGGAAGTTACGACATTATTAGTGATGATTTTAACACTTTCAATTCATTGTTGAGACGTGCGTCGTTCCAATTTTGGTACTGAGGTAGTTTTCACTTGTCAAAAGTCAAAAGATAACTTCAAAAGTGACAACTGCCCAGATATCAGGCTATTCAAAATGAAACCTCTTATTGAAAAATCCACATGGCATAACACTGGGCTGGTTAATTGAGTGATTGTATCCTGAAGTTCTGATTTCATTAATTTTTGTATGAATGAGATCGCCACTTTGGCATATAACATCAAAATTCTACTTCTTTTATCCTTTACTATGAGCTAGGTCGAAACATCAAAATTGGTGATATATGATATTCATAGAATATCATATGTTAGCTTGAAATTAAAGACTTAGGTAACCTTATAATTCAGAAGATTGTTTAAATTTTCAACATTACTAAATGAGCGCTCAAAAGCTTCCGACTTGGTATCGGTTCTTTCATGGAATTTTCATATCCAACATTAGTAACAGTTAGCCAAATTCAAATCCTCTTTAATGCGCGAACACAGAATGATAACGTTCATTACAGAAATCAGTAATTCAGTTGGTGTAGGTCGATAGTGTAGGTTTCACTGTATTGAAAACTTCCTTTTTGGTTTTCACTTAGACGGGCATAAACACAAGATGAAATTGCTTACACGGTATCCTAAGAGGTATATGAAGTTGTTTACATCCCGCAACAAATTGAAAATACTTGCATTTACACCTTTTTATGGGCTCTTATTTCACTTCTATTAAGAGATAACAGCAAAGGTTACCTGCCACATAAATTATGAGAAATACTTCTTATAATTGAAATGACATATGAAGCCAGGAAATTGACTTAATATTCAATTCCTCGATGTGCTTCTTCTGGTCTTTCCACTGGAAATGAGCGGATTTTCTGTTAGACAAACAACTTGTAAAGATATTTTATCGAGTGCTCATTCATTCTGTAGGGACGTTTTTCATTGAGGAAGACCAATTAGTCCTGCGTTAGGTCATCAGCCAATCGGGAAAGAATTGTGTAGGTGGTGTTTTATAAACAAAATTTTCTACTATATCAACTGAAATCAAGACGGATTTAATTAGTTCTTTCATTCAATCGAACATCGACAATTCAAGTGTCTTCGATGAATTGAGTTGAAACGTTTTCCACTGTTTGTATTGAGATATTGATGGTTGGAACTAGTGAAGGATTTATAGAGTAGCTCTTGAGATTTTAGTTGTTGTTTTTTCCAGGTTTCAAAAGTTCCTTCTGCGGAAGTTTCAACAACACCTTCAGGATGATTTCTTGCCGCCAAGGACTGGGCCACACTCGACGGTAGCCAAAAGAAAGAAGCGACCGAGGTGTGAGGGTTGGTCCAGCCCTTACCTCGATCTCACTCAAAGTCCGTGCTGTCTACTATGCAAATAGTACATCAACTTCGAGCCTTCATCGCGGTAAGTGAAAAGAACAAATTTTACTCTATAGTTTAATATTTCCCCATGTCATTAAAAAATAAAGAAAGCACTGACAAGAAGTCAGGAGCTTTTGAGCGCTAGTCATTCATGCACCACATTTATAACACATACATATCTGTATAGAGTTATGTGGTCTCCAATAGCGCAATTAACGCATACATGAACAACCACACAAAAGCTCTCATTTTCACGTCAGTGCTCTTCTCTTTCCTTTTCAATATTATACTTGAATGTTCTATTATAATTATAATTCTGAAGACGCGAACAACATGGAACTTTGCATAAAGCCTAAAATTGTTATTTTATAGTAGTAGTAACTGTTATTTATTCCCTCTAAAAAAATGGCCATCGACCTAGGGTCCTTTAGCCTTTTAAATTTATATTTCTATACTTAAATAAAATACACTTTTATTATTATATACAATAATTATTCAATTAGTATTTAAATGTTTCAACAGAGTTTGTGTAGGGTGTTTTCTTGTTGACTTTTTTAATTCATCATCGTGGTATTGTACAATTATGTTCTGTTGTTTAATGAGTTTATTGAATGAAACTTCTTGTTGAGTCTCTTGATTCTTACATTTATTTGTTCAATTCCTGTCTTTTCATATAAAAGTTGATGAGGGGCATTATGGAGAAGATTATTTGGGTGTATTTTCTCGGGGTTATTGTTTCTGCTACTTGCAGATTTTTTATTGCTCTGGATTTGCTGCATACAGTGGGTCAGCATATTCAATACCTAGGGCCTACAAATTGTCTTATATATTTTTGTATTTTATATTAACTAGCAAAATCTCAACTATTGTAACGGAATTATTGGGATTTTTTTCCAATATTTTGCTTTTTTTATGATGCTTGATTGATGATTATTTTTTGTATATTCAGGGTGGTCAAGATTTTAGTGCAATAACTTTGACGCCGAATAGAACAACTCTTTTTATGAAAAAAAAACTATAAACCCTATATCCTATATATGAGAAAAGGATCATCGCACCTCTATATCTACGCCACTGGAAAGAGAACACTTACCCAATTCGAATCATTACATTATCAATACCTTAATACCTAAAAATTTAAACAATGAATCTAATAATACTAGAGTTATAAGTTAAAATTTTTTTTCAAATTTTAACGCCCTATATCTCGAAAACGAAGCGTTCATTTGTAGATTTTTTTCATGGAAAGGCTTGTTCTATTCAACGCCAAAGTTATTGCACTAAAAATATTCCATAAAAAGGAAATTAAAAAAAATTTCTCTCAACCTACAAAATTGCATCTGTTCAAAATCGAATGAAATTCCTAACATCATGTACACGATAAGCTTATAAAATTTCAAGTTGTGATACAAGAGTAAACAAAATTAAACGATCACTACTATAAAAATAATCACAAGATAATATTCAATTAAATCATTCAATTTTAAAATAGGCGATTAAGATTGAACGTAAACTCTACACTGACTGAGAAGTGAGCCAATTATCCTCATTGAACTGATTGATAAATAATAAAAAAATTTATTCGAACACCTCTAGCGCTGTAAACACAATTATGCGTCTACGATAGCTGCACAGATAATATCCCAATAAATAATGCAAGTTTCAATCAGATACAGACCGGTTCTTGGAGTTTGATTGAACGCATTATATGCTTCCAAATTAAATGCCAGAAAACCGAAAGCTAAAATTAAATACTTTGGATGAGACCGACAAACCGCTTAGAACTACCTTTTTTCAACACCGCTAGGTTTAAGAATTCTGTTAGTGATATCAGCCACAACCTCGGTAGAGAAGGGATTTGATGCATAATAAAAATTAGTAAAGCTTTGACGCGAAGTCGAAAACTTAAGAATTTAATTCATTCACACGCCAATTATACCCTTGGAGACTTCATAACTGTATATGTGGTCTCCATGTGTTAAATTGGCGAATGGATCAGCGAGTACCCAAAAGTCCCAGACTTCACGTCAATGCTGTCCTAATTTTCTTTATATTCTGCTTGAATTTCATTATGAATGTATATTATATTGAAAGAAATTATTTATATGAGTGATTCTCAATTAAATATGCGAATTTGAATATTGGGAATTCGATATTTTTCCTAATTGTCGAATTTATAGTATGCAGAATATTTATTATTTCCTTTATGTATACCAGCTGAAATCCAAGGTTTGGCAACTATTGCTCTCCTAGTATCATCCGTTGTTTCACGCCGTTTGGCGCGCTTGAAGTTTGTTTTCTGAATTATTTAGACATTCATCTCAATATATTTTGATTTGATATGAAACGTTGATTCACTATGGGACATAAGAAGTGCGTTCTTTGTGGAGAAACTCGCGAATTGAGTGAAATATCGTATCACTGATATGTTTTCATTAACGCGCGCTTCATGTCAAATTTGATAGCTCATGTTGGGGACAAAATTTGCTTACTGAAAATGACATATGCTCCCTCTATCTATGTTCATTACTCTGAGGTATTGGGTAATGTTTTTTTCATACTCTTTTTGAATTTTCTATGGTTCCAGTTACACGATCAACATGAAAATCTATATGAGGTTTAAAATTATCATTCTATATCCAGATGCATATTTTCGTTCCTATCAAATATGTAGTTTTGAAACTTACGGAAAAACAAAATTTCGAAAGACCAAATCTACGGAACCTCTTGTCGGATTTTGCCTATTATTGATTTCAGCTGCGGTATTCCAGTTTCAAACCTATCCTGAATATTTTCTATGTCTTTCAGAATCAAATTTGAGGATTGATTCGTCGTGAGTCAAAAGTTATAAGTTCCAGGCTCAAAATTCTAAAAAATCAGACATTGTGACGAAATGAGAGTAATCTCATTAGAGCGAGCGCTCAAAAATTGCAAAGTACCTGCTGTTTTTTAAACCCCCTTAACCTATTACGATATGGATCTAATGCATTCGAAATGCCAACCACCAATTATGAATTATAAATGTTTAATCACACCACTAGACAGAATCCATACATCATTGACAGTTCAAAATAAGATTTCTAATCGAATAGAAAATTAAAATTAAATTAAAATTCCTTATACACTCGTTAACACAGTAAAATCCCACCAAATATGGCGAAATTGAATTAGAGCTGTCTCCCAGCTTTGAAACAAATTAGTTGACAACTGGTTCAACTTCTGTAAGTCCAGCAATTTAATATAGGAATATCAATCAATTGGAGTTGTCAACCTAGACACGAATCTTGATGGCAATACTTCATTTCGAAAAAGAAGTTTTTGATTGAAATTAGAGAAAGCTAGGAATTTGCGAATTAATTATAACTACCTAGCATATTATGTCATTTGTGTCGAATTTAGAATTTAGGAAAGAAAACAGGAACACCATTAATTAGTAAAGTTTTTTGCATACTATAATGAATCCCTAATCAGTTCATTTCTGATCGAAAATTTATATGGCATGTTGATTTTTTTATTGGCACTCAACAGACAAGATTTTTGTAAAATGTGTAAAATTATATACTACAACTATCTCTTATAGTGAATTCATTGGATCATCAGACTCTGTGAATTCTGAAACGTTAATTGAGGCGATTGAAATATCTTAGTGGGCGAAAACTTGAACGTGCTCATTATAAGTGCAGAAAATATACCGCGTGGAATTTTTTTTGTCAAAATCTTTTTAATTACACGATACGAATCAAATCAAATCAAATTTACAGAAATACAGAAAAGGCTTTATATATCAGATGATATTCTCTAGCCTTGGTTTATACTACCTCTTTAAAATTTCCGTTTCTGCTCTGGAACTAATCGATGATTCGAAGATGCAGAATTGGTGGCAATACTTGATCAAGACTCGTGTCAAACGCAACAAGAATTGGCAGGATCATTGGGAGTGACGCAACAAGGAATTTCAAAACGCCTGAAAGTCATGGGAATGATTCAGAAACAAGGACATTGGGAGCCATACAAGTTGAAACTGAGAAATGTCGAACGCCGTTTGTTTGCTTGTGAACAGCTGCTTGCAAGGCCAAGAAGGAAGGGATTTCTGCATCGTATTGTGACTGGAGACGACAAATTGCGAAAGCGGTCAAGACTTGGAAACGTTCCCAGACTTTGCTTCCTCGGACTATCACTTGGTTCGATCAATGACACACGGCCTGGCTGACCAGCACTTCCGGTCTTATGAAAAAGTAAACAATTTGATCGATTCGTGGATCGCTTCAATAGATGACCAGTTTTTTCAACGCGGATTTCGTAGGTTGCCGAAATATGGGAGAAAGTACCAGCCAGCGATGGACAAAACTTTGAATCATGAATGTAATAACGCCTCGAATTTTGAGAGAAAAAGTCGGTAGCAAAGTTGTATACCTATGTAATTGAAAGATCTCTACGCCAACTTCAATTTCAAAATACCACGATGTGATCTCCTTTTTTCTGAGGCATATCTTCAAGTCGGATTATCGAAAATCACGGTCTCATTTAAATGGATAAGGTTCAGCCTGTAATGAGCGAAAATAAATGTTTCCCTTTCGGTGAAATGCCTTCAAGACTCCAACAGCAATTAAGGAGTGTAAAACATGGTAAGAGAAGAAAACTAAGAGGCAAAGTACAAAGAGGAGCGGTTCCATTGACTTTATTATAAATAGCTGATAGTGTCGCGAGATAAACTACTCACCTTAATTATCGGGGATGTGTTGCAACAGATTAATATGTTAGAATCGGAGACAGGTCTTAAATAAAGCGCTAATCTGTGCGATTGCCATCTTTTAGCGCCGTATTTCATGCCATTTCATGTTTTCTTTTTTTTTATTGGCGGACCCAACGTTGGCCTTTAATAATTGTTGGTTCAAAGTGGGCATTCAAGGGAAATGTGCGATTCGCCCGTTTTGGTTTCTGGATGATTGATGGGTTAATTTTAATATGTTTGAATTTAAGAACATATCAACTGTGCCGACTGATGTAATCTTGAGGATTCCTATTGAAGAGCCTGCGGCAAGCCCTTAAATTAAAAGAAGAAGAAATTTGGGGATTCTAGCCATGTGGTTCACTTTCGGTTTAACGTTTCCATTACGAAGAAGAGATTAGATTCTTAATGGACTAAAAAGGATGGAATGTCTCACAACTTTTTGAACTCAAACTAACCACATAGGCGTACAATTTTGCTTCCGCCGTTTTTTCAAAATTCGTGGCTTCATTTTAAAAAAACTGGTTATACATTTATGATTCAAAGTATTGTCGAGCATTGTCATGCAGTAAAACCACTTTATCATGTCTCTTGTTGTATGCTGCCGTTGGTCTTTCGATGCTCGGCTCAAACGCATTAATTGCGTTCGCTAACGATCGCCTGTGATTGTTCCTGTCGTTTTTTACAACTCATAATACACCACGGCGAGCTTGTGCCACCAAATAATGAGCATGAGCTTGAAACCGGCAATATTCAGTTTGGCCGTCGACTTGGAAGTATGGCCGGAATATCCCCATTATTTTCTGCGCTTGGGACTATCGTAATGAACCAATTTTTCGTCTCCAGTCACAATGCGATACAGGAATCCCTTCCGTCTTTGTCTTGCAGGCAGTTGATCACAATTAAACAATCGCCGTTCAACATTTCTTATCTTCAACTTGTATGGCTCCCAATGTCCTTGTTTCTGAATCATTCCCATGACTTTCAGGCTTTTTGAAATGCCTTGTTGCTAATTCTTGTTGTGTTTGACACGTGTCTTGATCAAGTAATGCCCCCAATTCTGCATCTTCGAAAAACAAAATTCGAAGTTTGAAATCTTCTAATAATGAAATTATTTTCATCCTTTCATCCTCTTAGGGCGGGCAGTTTCCGAATGGATGTGTCAATTTCACAATTAGGATGTTGTGTACCGAGAAGGGAAAGAACATTGCAGAATTTTATTTCTCTAATTCTGTGGTTATTCCGTTCATTCTTCCACATCTTGTAGAACAAAATCGTGCGAGAATATATCAGAAACGCACAGTTTTCATGGTTATATTTTATTATTCTATGTTGGTACTCCGAACTTTCCGCCACGGCTTTCTCTGTCAATTCATCAATTTGCCTTAAAGAAATCAATTCTGCCAACCAACATTTTTCAATGCAAAAATCACTAAATTATATTTATGGAAATATTTCATTAATTTCAATGAAAATGCAATGAATTAGAGAAAATAATTTATAATACTCGTACAGAAGGCTCATTCTACCACTCGTTCATTCCAAAACTCGCCACTTCGTGGCTCGTTTTTGAATTTTGAACTCGTGGAAGAATATCAATGCCTTCCGCACTTGTATTATAAATAACTATTCTCTAATTCTGTGGTTATTCCGTTCATTCTTCCACATCTTGTAGAACAAAATCGTGCGAGAATATATCAGAAACGCACAGTTTTCATGGTTATATTTTATTATTCTATGTTGATACTCCGAACTTTCCGCCACGGTTTTATCTGTCAATTCATCAATTTGCCTTAAAGAAATCAGTTCTGCCAACCAACATTTTTCATTACAAAAAGCACTAAATTATATTTATGGAAATATTTCATTAATTTCAATGAAAATGCAATGAATTAGAGAAAATAATGTATAATACTCGTACAGAAGGCTCATTCTACCACTCGTTCATTCCAAAACTCGCCACTTCGTGGCTCGTTTTTGAATTTTGAACTCGTGGAAGAATATCAATGCCTTCTGCACTTGTATTATAAATAACTATTCTCCAATTCTGTGGTTATTCCGTTCATTCTTCCACATCTTGTAGAAAAAAATCGTGCGAGAATATATCAGAAACGCACAGTTTTCATGGTCATATTTTATTATTCTATGTTGGTACTCCGAACTTTCCGCCACGGTTTTATCTGTCAATTCATCAATTTGCCTTAAAGAAATCAGTTCTGCCAACCAACATTTTTCATTACAAAAAGCACTAAATTATATTTATGGAAATATTTCATTAATTTCAATGAAAATGCAATGAATTAGAGAAAATAATGTATAATACTCGTACAGAAGGCTCATTCTTCCACTCGTTCATTCCAAAACTCGCCACTTCGTGGCTCGTTTTTGAATTTTGAAACTCGTGGAAGAATACCAATGCCTTCTGCACTTGTATTATAAATAACTATTCATATATTACGAAAGAAGCAAAGTATTCGAAGGTTCAATTATATTCTGACTATCAGAACTTTAAATTTTTTTTATTGAAGATAAACTCTATTATTCCATTAATAGTTGTTTTTTTAGATCCTCTCGTATTTTTAATTTTTAAAACAAAATCATAATCTTGCTTGACGGTCACCAAATTTTACGCTACGCCCCTGTCCGCATTCCCTATTACGTTATTTTCGATCCTGTCACAATATTATCACCCATAACAAGGAATGAAACTTCAATAGAATTATTTATTTCCCAAATAAATAGCCATACCAAATTTCAACAAAAATGAGGAAATAAAGCAGTCAAGAGCTTTCACTCGCCCGCCAATTGCAACATTGGATATACCTTAGCCTCAAATTTTACAGACTTTTTGATGAAATGATAAAAAAACAGATTCAGGGTACAAGGGCTCAAATAACCAATAAATAAATCGGTTGAATCGATTCAATGAAATATCTTCAAATTTAGTGGGGTCCGAATGAAATACTATCACAGGGTATAGGGCTGAAACAAAAAATATAATAGGATTTGGGGTATATCCATTACACGAAACTTGTATGTTGAAACAAGCTCTTCACCCCTTTAATTAACGATTAGATGCGTTTGAACATAGGTGGCCGACTCTTTATCTTAGCCATGTTATCAGTCAATCTTGACATCATTATAACACCATTAAATGGGCGAGATTTGTGGTCTTCTGCTCAGTTTACAGCGTGTAGGGCTATTCTACATTCCTATTCTAGAATGCCCGGACATCCATTTCTGGAGGGTTATCAGCAATTAAATCAGTCGGCATTTAAGTCATCTGCCGTTTTAACAAGAACAATTCCTCGAATAGACGTTGTAAAACTCCTACAAGAAGTTGTGAAAAAAATTGATTGATTTTTATTTGAGTTGAATTGTTTTAGATCTGAAAACATTCTCAAAGGATTACTTAAAGAACTCATTGGAATATCTTTTCATTCTTACTTTTTCACTTATATTTCTGGTCTTATTTAGGTTAAGATGAAAAAAGTGAGCAGAGGTAAATTTCTGACAACTTTGTTAATTGAAGAAGAATTTCCACAGAACTGTGGATATCTTGTTTCTTTCCTATTTTCTTCTAATATGAGTAGTGTAAAAAAATCTCAGCCTGTCTTCGAAAATTCTGCCTAGATCTTTCGCTTACTTCGTCCATTCGATTTCAAGATTTTGTATAACTATCTATGTATATTCATGTTTTTTTTCTCTCTTTGTATTCACTACACTAGATCTTTTTTGAGTTTATCTTCATTCGAAATAATCCACAAATTTGTCCATGTATTCTGTGGAATCCAACGTTCAACATTAAACAACCAATATTTCAAGACTGTAGCAGCAAAAAGGGTACCTCAATTTACTTCAAGCTACCTACAAAATATCCAAATAAAATCAGTGCTGAAAATTCTGTAGAAATAATTTAGTAAATAATTCAAGCGACAAATAAATAAACTTCAGGTTTCTTGCATTTGAAAAGTACCTTCATATACCTGATTCTTGGGACGCAGAATATATACCACAATAACTTCAAAAGTAATGATAATATCTAACAAGATGAAGCACCTTCTAAAACTTTTCCGATTATAACGGAGTTGTTCTGTACTTATTTGCTTGAAATGCAACACTTTGAACGCTGATTCCGCTGAATATTATAGGTTATAACTTAACATAGAAATATGGAAACTAATAGAAACCATAAAACGCTGTTTACATCTGTGATTATTAAACCATAGATTTATAATAGTTATTTCCTTATGAAAAACCACAACAAGATATCATTTAACATCTCAATCTACCAATAACGGCTGGCAGATCCGTTCCTTAATCGACCATAAAATCAGTTAACGAGTGTCCAGCGTCCATTGCACTATTGAGTTGCCGTTTCATTCTGAAATTTAGTGGGTAATATTTTCAAATCATTAAAGATGCGTGATGGAAATGAGAGTGAGTTGTTATTAGGGTTCCGTAGCTAAATGGCAAATGTCCGATCATCTGTATGACATGGAAGTATTCGAGACAAATAGCCCTGTCAACTTGTGCTCACAAAGGCCCCTCACGGAAAAGTTTTGGGGTAGTTTGAATTTCTTTGATTGAATAGGTTTTTTAGGGTGCTGAATCCGAATCTGAGGATTTTCACCGAAATGCGAAAAAAATTCTCGTAAATGACCTTGCTCTGTATTTGAGTGGAAAAAGTGGGTTTTTGTAGAGATATCTAAAATTTGCATATTTTCATCTATCGTTTGAATCAGAACGATTGATTGGAAGAATTTCCTGAATAAGGATATCCGCAGTTTGAGAAATAAAAAACACCTGATATTATTTATAGCACATTTTATTTTTTTCAGGTACTTGGCTTGGCCTCTGTATTGCATCCGGTTCATTGTCAGATACATTTCGACAATCATACAGTTGAATCTAGTAGCGGAAGACGTGTTGAGAGGTCAATCAGAAGCAGGCATAGTAGTTTGAATACCGACGAGGATTGGTAAGTATCTTTTTACTCGTATTCCGGTAAAATACAGGATACACCATGGTATTTGTCATTTATATGATGTTGTTTTTCAAAGCTATATTTTGGAAATAACATCGTCCAAATGTTGACTTTGGCAGGAACACTCATTTTGAGCATTTTATGAGTGGTGTGATTGTTTTGGGCGATTTTTTCCCCAAGACCTTTAGAGTCCCTTAACGATGTTTGAATACCGTGTCCATCGATAAAAATACTGGATCTCATATATAGAGAGCAATGAAACTACTCGTGCAAAGGGATCACCTAGCCAGGCATAATTTCCTGAATAATGTTTGTTCTGAAGTTCTCTGGAAGATGCTGATCATCGAATTCCTCAAGTTAAGGGCACCATAAAATTTCCCAGTGCTGGTTCGCTGAAAATGTGCAGCACAACTCTTCAAGAATGTGAGGGCCAACGCTGCACATAACGGGTGTTTTTTTTCGAGGTATATAATTTTAATTTGGCATTACTGTTCAAGATGGCGACCGATTTAACAGCTGTCAAGTGATTTATTTTCAGTTTGGTTTGGCAATTCATCATGAATAGACACTCGCCTGAACAACGTTTGCAAATAGTGCAATTTCATTTCGAAAATAATGGTTCTGTGCGGAATACGTATCGCGCACTACGTCCATTTTATTTTGTTTAGCGATGAAGCGCACTTCTAGTTGAATGGCTACGTCAACAAACAAAACTGCCGCATTTGGAGTGAAGCTAATCCTCAAGTGTATTTCGGAACACCGTTACATCCAGAAAAACTGACTGTTTGGTGCGCTTTATGGGCTGGTGGAATCATTTGTCCGTACTTCTTCGAAAACGATGATGGCCAGAACGTTACAGTCAATGGTGATCGGTATAGAGCTATGACTACTAACTTTTTCATTCCTGAATTGAACAACCATGATGTCCAGGAGCTGTGGTTCCAACAAGACGGCGCAACATGTCACACAGCACGTTCCACAATCGATTTATTGAAATACACGTTTGGTGACCGCCCAATTTCACGTTTTGGACTTGTGAATTGGCCTCCAAGATCTTGTGATTTAGCACCGCTAGACTACTTTCTGTGGGTCTATGTGAAGTCATTGGTCTATGCGAATAAGCCACAAACCCTTGACCATTTGGAAGACAACATTCGCCGTGTTATTGCCGATATACGGCCACAAATGTTGGAAAAAGGCATCGAAAATTGGACGTCCAGATTGGACTACATCCGAGCCAGCCGTGGCGGTCATATTCCAGAAATCATATTTAAAATGTAATGCCACAAGATTATCTTGTGGACAAATAAAATTCATGTCAATCGAATAATCCATCGTTGTTTTATTGCAATTTAAAGTTCTATAGCTCTAAAAAAACACCCTTTAGATGAGAGAGCATACTTCACTGAGAAGGAACCTCACTCGAGGTGTATCATCAGTTGTCCAGTAAAGGCTACTCTGTAGATAACAGCATAATAAGGACTAAAAACTGCACTATCCAATTTTCTGAAAGAAACCATGTCATGGCATTGTTAAAATAAATCATTTCCCACAAAAAATTTCCTACCCTGCTCCGCAAAAAGGCTGTATATTTTTGTAGTGACAGTTAGTAAAGCCATGAATCTACCCTGAATTTTCTACTCAAATTATACACTGAGCATACTTTATTCCACACGATCAAATTCATAAGAAGCCTCAGCTTTTGAAAATTTGTCACTTTTGTCTCTTTCAATCTCGCTTTCAACTGACCTTACAGGTAGATACAGTCTATTATAGAGCAGGAAAGGAAAGTTGTCATAATTAGCCATATGTATATTCTTTTTCAATTCCAGGTTTGACTCGTTGTACAAACAGAACATACCACTAATCAGCCCTGGCAAGCTACTCACCCCTAGAGAGAACCAGCAGCTAATTCGTCAAGAAACCCGAAATCGCACAACAGTCGACTGCTGCCCATCAGTATTAGAAATGATCGAACCGGAAGGAGGCAAAAACCAAGATGACCAATACGTAGAACTCTACAGGGACGGCGACCATAGGCAGAGGTTCTACGAGCTGTCTTGTCATAAGGACATCAAGAACAAACCCTGTCGATTCATGGACAAAAAAATACATGAACACTCCCGGTGTGTACAGAAGTATAGTTATACCTACGCCCTGGTGAAAGACACGGGCAGACATCACCATCACCAAAAAATCTCGAATAAAAATTTCCCAACCTTCCCTGCCAAAGGACCCGAAGAGGTCAGGTGGACACTGGACTATATTAGAGTGCGTAGTGGGTGTAGTTGTGTGGTGACTTCGAACAAACAAAAGCGCAAACAGAAACACAAACGAATAAAACATGACGAAGAAACGTGAAGTTTCGGAACCAAAGCAAGATTTTAGATATCCAGAACTTTTATTTAATTTTATCCCCTTAATAATTTTACCATCGCCAGTGGCTTGTGATTAATGCTTCTTGTTCATAGATATATCTATAAATAATTACCCTGAAATTAAATTATATTATTGTTCAAATATTATTATCCTTATTAATATTATCATGACAAAATGAATTGATGTGAGCTAAGTATGTATACCATCAAATTTGTAACATCTTGGTGTTGTCTCATCTAGAACTTTTATGTTAAATTTCAGAAATATTCAGTTCACATTCCAAAATGTCTCACAATATTCAGCAAATCGATAAATACACCACTAGATGTTTACCATGAAATTGCTCTACTTCAGAGGGTGGTTCTCGTTCGAAAAGTTTCTTGGTATAAATTTGTTCCATGTTAAGAAACTACCTCCAGGTAGAGTAGACACCAAGAGAGCTGAAGACTGACTAACACTTCACTTACCTGTTATTGTAAAAATTGTATTGAAATGGATTTTGATATGGGATTTACAATTTCGATATGAAAATTGTTGATATGAGAAGAGAACAGACAATCCACAGTATTTTTAATGTTCAAATTATTTTCTGCCGATAGTTATCATCACAATATATTGATGTCGAGTTTTTGGAAATGAAAATATGAATGTAACGTTATCAAAATTTTTTGTGCGAAAATAAAGTTATGAGAGTAAAGATTGTTTCTATTTTATTTAAAAAAAAACCTACTTAGAACAAAGTAGAATGTGGCAAATACAGTTTTGCAGGTGTTTTTGCTAACCCAGGTAGCTATTGCCAAATTTATCTTTCTCCTTTCTGGTGTAGATTTCATTTAGGGTTCGATTAGCTAGAAATCCGATTTATAGCTTGGAAATTTCATCTACCAGCAGTCCTTTCAGCTACATAGGTTACTTATGGCGATAGTGCCTCGTGAGCAGTTCCAAAAGCTCAACTAGTGCCAGCAGCATAATCTAATTTTTGTAAAACGAAGAAAATTACAGAAATCTTTAGCTTGTGAAGGTTCGAGTGTATTCATTAATTATTTTCGAGCTCTCAATTTGAACCCCTACCCTCTTAGTACTGGGTGCTCCAAACTCACAGAATGTCTTCAGTCAAGCAGGTGACTCTTGTTTTTGTTTTTGCAAGTTTTATAGGATAGAGTTTTATCGTCCTAAGTCATCAAAGACTGGCTTTGCTTTTCTAAAATATTTTCTTCGCCTTCCTGATGCATCTTCGAAAACGAAGTTGGGAATGGTGATTGTTTTGTTTTTCTGCTTTTTATTGGGTTATAGCATTTTTCTTTATACTTCGACAGTTCACACAAACGTCTATGTAAAAAAATAAAAAACTGTTGAATTAAAAAGCTTTCTTATAATAAATACATTCAACAATATAAACAATTTATTATTTTCTCTTAAGTTAAAAATCTATAGTTTCATTATGTACATTCATAAATACAGTCTTGTTTTCATGGATTGCTTGCTTTTGGATTATTAGTGCCCATTCTTTGTTTGAATTTCTTCAAGAATTCCTTAGCTAACTTCTCTCCTTGCCGATGCTCCAAAGCTTTCACAGTTAAGGCATCTGAAAAAATCAATAACATCTTCAGAACATTAATTCAAGGAAATAATAAAGCGATCATCAAAAATTCATAGAAATGATTTCGTCATATTAAATATGAATAGAAGCTCAAATTAACTTAAGAGTCATTAAGATCTATTCCATTTCTTACCAACATTTACAGGCCTGGATAGTTGGAGATGAACTTGAGGTAATGCTGAAAGGGGACCTTCGGTATCAATTATATCTCTGAAATGAATAAATGCTTCTCCTATATGCTTATTGTTGTACCCTAGTAAGTCTTTGTCTTTCACACTGAACAGAAGAAGGCCATCATCCATCAATCTTTGTTCATCAGAAAGTTTACTGAAGAGAATAATCAAATTACTTTTTAGTCATTCAAGAAGACTCTTTTCTACTTACATTTCAAAAACTTCGTCGAATAATGGCATCAGGTTCTTATTGTGAGTTTTGGTCTTTGGTTGTTCGTGGTTTCTGAATTTATCCTCAGGCATAAGGTGAACACGGACAAAGGCATCACATAAGCCTGCAAAAAATCATAAAATGAAAATGAAAGAATTTTTTTCGACATGCTCAAGGGTAGTAGTAGGACCCAGAGAACTGAAATGATGATGTAGCATCAAAATAGTGTGAAAACTTACCATTGGAATCCATCGCCACCAATATCTTAGCGTTGAGAATTTCAATGTACAAAGTGTTGCCTTCAAATTTCGTTCTGACGGTCAACACACCATACCGTGACTCTGTCTCACTCATGAATTCCTCATGCAAATCCAGGTTCACTTGATGAATGAGATCATTGGTCTCTAAACCATATACTTTCAACAAGCGCTCTGCCTGAATCAACCCATCGCATCTAGCACAATCGTCTGATGTCTTGAAGGAGCCCAGCATCAGATTCAAGGTTTTGTGCAAATTTGCGAAAAAGGAAGGCGGTCGACGATTCTAAAATTCAGAAAGGAATCTCATTTGTATCAGCTTCTACATCTCAAAAAACGCTTTGGTGCCTCGTCAGTAGATATACACAGCTGGTTGAAGACCAATACCTAATATAATTCCTTAAATAATAATATGATACTTACTTCCAAGCTTGTTTGAATTATATCATTCAGTATTTTTCCAACTTGCTCCCAAACCATATAGATGGTTCTGTCGAAATTTTCTTCATTCAGTTCACGGTATAATGTGCTGAGATTGTTGTCAACATAAGACATCAATCTATCGACACTGTTATTGTCTTGGTTGAAAAGTTCTGCTCCTTCTATCAGCAGTCGTTTCATAGACGGTGCCATCTGAAAAAAATTAGAGTTATGTTTTATTGTGTATTTTTATATGCCACTAAACATCTCTCAAAAGCTCTGAGTAAAAAGATAAGCAAACTTTCTTAATGAGGAATGTTTCAATTTTGAGATGGTAGATGGAGTATACGGAAAATTCTTCTCAATCTGAGTTAATACTTCACATTCACGACTTCTTCAAATAACCTGCAGGAACTTTTCAAATTCAGTTTTCAAAAATGGTTAATCACTTTATTAAGGGTTCTCAAAGTGACAACATCGCCTTGTAGGATAGCTTGTACAACCAACCCAATGCAAAATATGATATGTCAGCTATGTAGTCCATGCTCTTCTGTATATAGGTATTCTTTAGTTGTCCATGATGCCATATTGTGCAATGGAAAATATACTGTTTAATTTTGAATACCTATACAATTTTGAATTTTTTCTTAAGGTAATTGAAATTCCTTTTTAAAATAAAAGATTAAAATGTTTAGTTTTAACAATATTCAAACAAACACTTAAGTTTCAGTTGAAGGAGAATTCGACATTGTAAAGATTTTATATATCACTCAAACCAATGATGAAAAGTTGATGAGGTTATGTATAAAGAACCAAATCAGAGCAATTTTAATTGCACTCTTGAAGATGTATCCTAATTGCCATCATAAACAGTATCTGTATATTAATTCATTCTGAGCTTACCTTAGATATTACACACTCCATCAGATCGAATATCTCATTCTTCACTGTGTCGACAGCATTATCGATGACGTTGAACAGTGTCTGTTGGCATCTTTGGGCATCAATCGGACTCTTCAAGTCCGCCAGTTTTTTGACAACCTCATCCATACCCAATTCAGTAGTGAAAGGCCTCAGCGCTTGAGATACATATTCTATATTGTTAATAGATAAACACCATTCGTTGGTAACCTCAAAACGTTGCTCGTAGGCATTCTGTATATCACCCATACCAGCAACCTTCCTGGACATTCTCTGGGCGTAGAAAACACCACATCGACAAATATCCTGAAATGAAAACTCCCTGTAAAAATTGGCAAACTTTTAGGGCAATGCAACTCACGTCAATCATTTTAGCGATGAAAGTGTAACAACCTTCAACATCTGGCCAATTGAGTTGTGTCCAGAACACTTTTACCTGGAAGCGAAAATAAAAATAGATACTATTGGAACCACCCTCTCAATAAAGATTTTAATCTCACCTGGTAAAAAATTGAAAGCGTATTAACAGCCGAAGAACTATATTTGACAGTGGGATCAACAGGTACCAATTCATCTAACTCGACAGCTTTCTCTATCCTTTGTTGAGCCTTATAAACAGCTATTTCCAACCACTGAGCCACACCATCGTGGAACCACTTGTAAAAATTATTTATATAAAAATTATCACAGTCAACAGGGCAGACACCTTGTCCAAAAACGACAAAGCGTTGGATACCAAGGTAGAGCTCAAACAACTTCGTTCCTTGATCTAAAGGTTCCTTGTGGGACTCCTCATTTAGGGAATTCCCATTGAAATTAAGTTTTTTCAGACTTTTACAAATATTCATCACTTCCTCTTCAGCTAGTTCACTCACTTTCTGTTGGTAAATTATGTAGAGTTCCTTGGTGTACGCAACTCCAGCTTTTCTGTGGAAGAAATTGATTTAGATACAGATACAATCCAATATAATCGATGTTAAAATTTGCTCCCAAATCCACCAAACGTAAAAGTAAGCTTTAAATTTTTTTCTAAAGAGCTAAATAAGCAATGATTCATGTATATTTCTATAATACTTAATACTCACTCATAAAACGTCTTATCAAAGAATTCTATTGCTTTCTGCAAATCACATCTGACCAAATTGAAAACTTTATTGATCAACTGGAGTTTGGCTGTATCACTTGAATCAGAATTCTTGTTGTTCTCCACTATATAGTCATACCAATTAGAGGCACTAACTCTAATTGCGCTCAAAAGAACTTCTCTTATAGTTAAATTGTTCACTTCTTCGATGTCTGGAATCCACGGATATAAAGTGCTTGGAAACAAGTTCAAATTATTTGGCGGTTCCAAAGTTGCAATTTTGGATAATATGGTCAGAACCTCATTAACACTCTTAACCAAATTTTTATCAGCCTGTTTCCTCTTGATCCTTCTAATCACACTGAAACAGTATGGCAGCAATTTAATGGTTGAATTCCAGAACAGTTTGGTATCTTCTGAACTGAGTGAATTATTGCCTTGTAGTGGTTTGATCAGTTTGTCCAATAGATTAGAGAATAAGACGAAGCTCAAAGCATGATTCTGATGGATTTTGATGTAAGTAGCCCATTGGCAGACGGCAGCTTCTGTTTTGGAAAGACCTGACTGAATAATGTGTTGAGTTATGATGGCTTCACCCTGCTGGCTGAAAGAACCACACCACCAATGAGGCGCTACCTGGAATATGGAAATATTATTGAACAGAGAAAAAAGGAAACTATTTCAGAAATAGGAAAGAACTCTTGAAGACATTATATGGAGCTATTTTCTTTCAAAATACTAAAGGATGAAGTAAAGATGAATAAGCGAATTCTTCAAAGTGTTTGAAGAGAGAGTGATAGTACCTTTGATTTTTCCAGCTCGTGCAACAATAGTATACGCAACAAATGACGATGTTCTTGTTCTGCTACTAAGCTGTTCTTCTTGGAGCTGAATGACAGTCTTACTTTGATAATACCTTGTCTAGTATCTTTATTCTTTTTATCCAAACTGTACCACATGGTCATCCCTGCAGCTGGAATAGTCTACAGAAAAAATGGTCGTCAAAATAAAAAAACCTTGAAGAATAATATTAATAAATGACGTTAGCTTACTCTTTCAAAAGATCATTATATCTAAGTTTATATCCACAAGAGAGTATAATACTGAGACGCTTTCTGCACTTGTATCTTAAGAGTAGAGATTAAATACTCACATTCAGAGGAATTCTTGCTCTTCCAATCAATTCATTTTCATGCTGACCATGTGCAGCAGTAACAGCAATTTCCTTCATCAGCTTTCTCACTCCCTTCACTCCTTTTACATCGAATATTTTGCCAAATTTTTCTGTGACAGACTCAGCTGGATCAAAATCCCACACTTCTAGGCATAAGTTATCGTCAGTTGCATTATCTGACCAAGGTCTAGAACACAATGAGGAATATTAAGATTTATTGACAGACCCCTGAATAGGAAAAATATTGTGTTTATGTTTTTGAAGTGAAGTTTGTGTAAAAAGAGCAGATTCCCAAAGGGCAGTACCTACAATCCTAACACATCCAAGGGCGTTCCACAGAACGTAAGACGTCCTGCATTGAATTAAATTTATATTTTTCTTAGGGTAGGTTTAGTATCTGAATGATAACATTAAATTCTAAGCCAAATGATTCAACTTACAGTGCGAAATGCTCCTCCCACATGGGGCTCAAAGTTGCTTCTTTCATCGACGAATTGTATTTGTGAGCAGGATTGGATGTAAGGTAGAGGGTTACAAAAGGATCACTCAGTCCGTTCGAATCTTTTGGTGCTAAATCCTTAGCTTCTATCACCTCAACATTTAGAAGTATTTTTGGTGCTTCCTTCTGTTCAGCAGCGTTGAACATGTTCTGATGATACTCATTTGAAACGTGAAAAGCGTCTTGAACGTAGGAAAGTAAGGCAGTCTGTCCAATATCGCAACTCAGGTCGCAACCGATATTGTGGATGATTTCGTACAGAATTTCGGAATACAGTTCATCGATCTGAAAGCAGAACCTTCTTTAATGAAAAACTCCTCAAAGCCTATTGAAACAAACAAGATGAAATAAGAAATAATATATGTGTGGAAAATATTTATTATAGTTTTTTTAATGTTAGAGTCCAAAAAACAATTTCACAAATTATGCTTCAACGAGAATCATTAAATGAAAATTTTCTTTCAAAACACCTGGAAGAGATGGAGAAAGTTATGAATCATTTAATATAAAACTCAAATTAGACCAAAGCCATATTGAATCTTGATCCAATCGAAGCGAAAAAAGAGAAACATGGAAATAAAATTATTCAGAATCAAAAGTTCAAATTGTGGAAAGAATCCAAAATGAATGCAGTTTTCTTGAAGAAATTTAAGTGTCACCAAACAATAAAAAACGGATAAAGACAGTAGTATCAGAGCAACCATTATGTAGGAAGTATAATGGCACAATGAAGAGTGCAATTAACAAAATGATTAAGCATAACATATGGGTGGAGCTACATAAAACGTAATCCACCAATAAATTAAAGATAGAAGATAGAAAACACAGAATAGATAATGAACAGATAAGAGAATACCTAAAAATATAAACCATAGTAGAGATGATAAAGAAAATAGACAGAATGTTTATTGTATTCGTGGAGAACCCCGAAAGCAACATAATAAAACATAAAAAAGTGAAATAAAACAAGAGGAAGAAATGTTAGTTTTCTATAAAACATAAGGAATCAAGATATTCTTCAAACCCAAATGAAGTAGGTAATCTTGGGAACATTAGAAGTGTTACATCCCTCAAATTTATTCGAATCAAACAAAAAGACAAATTACTCAATTCACATAATATCTCTTAAAACTGTTAAATAATTGTACAATATGGCCTGTGTCCAGTGGATTTCGTAATCGATAGTCAATAAGCTCGCTTTTTTCAAGAGCTTCTATAATTATACTCGAGTGTTGTTATGAGGTTAATACTTGACAGCATAATGAAGTAACAGGTTACGAAAATAATTTATCAAGTTGAAAATATAAATTTTAGAATATGTTGTCGACATTTTTATCACGTATTGGGTGTCGCCGATGAAAAAGGCATTGGAGTTATTGGCGATGCTGATATAATATTTATACAATCTCAAAGAGCGGAAAACATTCAAAACAATGGTGATGAAACCTTCAATCTAATTATTTATGCAAATTTCACAGATTGAAGAACAATGGATATAATTCTCAGCGGCAAAAATCGATTTTTTCTGAACTCATATTATTTAATGAATCTTTGGCTTCTGGTATATTTTTTCTATGTGAAAACCCTTGTACAAGTCAGGTGATCGATGGAACATCAATAACTATAGGCTCTAGTATTATCAGCAGCATTCCAAAGATTTTTGAGACGTTTATACCTATTAGCAGAGAGATATATTAGTTAACATTCGAATTGTCTGAACAGCTGCATGGCTTATGCCTGGTAAAGGTATTGACACCAATCTCTTGATATTTGCTGAATTGGAAGCCGTTGTCATCTGTAATCACTAGCCGGTTTATTGATTAGACCCACCAAACCCAGAAGTTAAAATTCACGCATCCTTCTGCCTATTACCGCTCGGGAGTTCCACAAGGGAATCATTTGGGTTCTTTTCTGTTCCTCATGTCATTACTACTTGTTGCAGATATGCGAAATTCCTCTCATTTGCTGAAGTGAACATTTTTTGGTGGTCAACAGCTTAGCTGAGATGTTGCGCCTCAAATCTCGGGAGGATGAAAAAACCGAGCTACATTTCAAGTAACATTGAGTGCAGTAGGTGTCATAAAGGTTTGGTTGTTTCAATTTTTTTTTTAATTTTACTTTTAAACTAATTGCGAAATTGGATTTACTCCGTAAGTAATAAATAAACTTTTTGCCTTATTGCAAATATTGTATCACAATATTCGGAGTGATTCAAAAAATTTTTATTTTGAATTCTTCAAATGGTATCAGGTGTTACATAATCGAATATAAATCTTTGAATCACATTGAAAAAGACAAATAGCATTATTCGTAGTCAATGACTTCCTGTTAGTCCAAAAATATAAACAAAAGTCCTCACTTGACCTTAGAGTCTAGTTTTGGCAACCGACTGTATGACATTTAGAAAGCACACGTATCATTTGCGAGATTACGAACATACAAAGGTTTTAAAAATATTCAATCATTCGAAAATATATCTTCAATTCATTTTTGGAAGTTATTTCAACCCTTTTGAGGTATTGGGGTGCTAACAAATCGTCATATATCTGCCAAAGAACTGTTAGCATTGCAATATGTTCTTTAATCAACTTCAATCAATTCTACCCTTACACAATGCACACAGAGCTTTAACTAATTTTAACTGAAAGGTATTATTCTGAAATTTTGATCGCATAGTCAAAACTTCAAATTAAAATTTTCTTGGTATATGATTATGAATTTTCGTTCCAAAATTAGTGGTATCCATCAGGAGTCTTCATAGTTTAATACTTCAATATACAAATTCTATATTCAGGGATTGACTAGACAAAATTCCAAACTTTGTGCCAAAATTTCTAGGATGTATAGCTATAAATCGAAGATGAGTCTATTTTGTTTTAAACTATGCAAATGCATCATAGAAGCATGTTCTGTGACATGCCATGAAAAGATTTAATAACGTGATAGTCTCACAAGAATGTCATATATCACTTTTTCTCAACAATTTTTTGAAGAAACGAATAAACTTATAGAAATAATAAATACACGTTTGAAATAGTTTAAACTTCTCCTATGCCGATATGCTTTTACATATCGGCAACAGATCATGAAAAAATGACATTCTGTCTTCGAATTTATATATTGTGTGGCTCAGATTGTTATCAGATCAGAAAAACTTTATAATTTTTCACATACTTAACTGAATTTTTCTACATTCATGCAAAAAGCAAAACTTTATTGAACTATATTTAGTGGAAAAAGAAGTTCTTTATTGCACTAGTGCAATAAAGTTTTTATTGCACTCATCTGTCATTCTACTTCAACGTGCTGTCACCAATTGTTCATTCACTTTCAACATTGAGGGTAAAAATAAAGTTTGAGGTAAATTGTTCGTAACGTATTAGTTCCTGTTTCAATGCAAATCGATATTAATAATAAAGTATTCAAGTTGCACTTTTCATTTTCCTACACCTAGTGCCGCACCTCAATAAATCATTTTTTGCTTTTTGCATGAACGTAGAAAAAATGTTGTATGCAACTCGTGCAAAAATTGTTTATTGCACTCGACGTGTTGTCCAACTCGACCTAACGGCCTCGTCGGACAATTTCACGTCGAGGGCAATAAACAATCACTTTTTGCACTTGTTGCATAAATAACTATTGTGAATAACGCTTTTATTAATCGACTTACTTTATATCCACACAAAATTAAACAATTACGGTAACCTATCTAGAGCTCAAAAAAATTACTTCAGATTATCTGCAACTTCAAGAAGATAACTGCCAAAAATGATTTTCTAGGAGTCATAGTCTTGATGTTATAGATACCCAGAGATGCATTTTTTGAAAATAATTTCCTACAGTGAACTACACATATTTTCAGGTGTAATTTTGCTACAACTCAAAGTTATAAAAGTCCAGTGATTATAAGGCATCAACCACAACTGAACTCACTGTCATAGAAGCCAAATAAATGCTTGTTTGTCTCTCCATTTCCTCCCTCGTAATACCCCTGAAATTATTCTTGGGCAATGATTTCCTCCTTCTTGGTACAACCCTCGGAGCTCCATTGTTATTATTGCTGTTGTTATTATTGACATTATTGTTGTTATTGTTGGCTCTACGAACGTCGAGTTGAGAACGAAAACTCTTCAACATATTTCAACACTTTCACCGAGATTCCCGTATCTTGGAAGCATAACCAAACTTTTTTCAGATCGAACTAGACTCGAATCGTTTTTCAGCAATCATGTCTCACGTAAAAACGGTCAAATACCAACAGGGTGGATCGACCAAACCGAACTGATACAACCGGTGCCAAATCTATTCCTGTAAGCAACCGTAACAGACGGATATTTTGCAGCATTCTGTTTTCGTCCGTCTGATTTCAGGAAAATTCGATCAAGGTGGAAATTTTGAATGTTCGATATTTAGGTCATCACTTCTCTTCACTTAAGATACGTTAATTGACGTCAAAATAGAAGTGCGAACGCTTGTGGGTGGTTTCTTCGAGTGTATGACGTGCTGTTTTATTTTCAACAGCTTGGATGGAAATCGATAGATATGGCCTTAGCCTACCCGAAGCCGAAGGGGGTTGGCTTGTGCCTGGCACAGGGTTGTTACCCTTGACTCTTGAGATATCAGGAATGAGGTTGTTGAAAAATGCGAGAAATGCTTTATTGGAACATTAATTGTTTATATTCCCATTTTATTGTTAGTCAACATTTTAGTCGCCCCTAAGATATCAGTAGGTATTTAATGAAAAAAATATTTGAGAGTTGACAATTTGAACATGAAATTTAAATTTAAAAATATTGAATTATATGAAATCTATCAACAAATATCATTTAGAGCCGTTTTTGAAAAAAAGTCATCGATGAAAGGTACCGGGTTTTTCACCATAATTTGACCCCCTTTAACTTTGTTACTAAAAGGAGTACAAAAAAATGTTTTCTACAAAAGTTTCACGAAATCGACTAGTGTTTTCTAAAATGATTTCACAAAACGAAATATATACAGAAAGGGCAACATATTGATTACAACTTCATTTTTTCAAATGGAACACCCTGTATATTTTTCTATGTTAGGCTAGCTCTTTTCCCCCTGATTATGAATATATAACATATGTCTGGTCTATCTCTCTTATTCTGAGTACCACAGAGTTTCAAATTTTAAGAACCACCTGGCAAGCTAAGTAACCAGTTTTCAAGTGGTAGGCTGCGAAAACTCAAAAAGCCTTTTTTTGAGTTATCTCGTTGGCAACGATATATGAAACTGTTCATCGAATATACACTACACAGAAGCAGAAATGTTTGAAATATTTTCACTTTTTGTGAAGAACAATAAAAATAAGAACGCTACAAGGAGAGAATATATGGAGTTGCATCATAATCATCCAATTACAATTTATAGTGAAAAACGAATGTCATATCGTTGCCAACGAGATAACTCAAAAAAGGACATTTTGAGTTTTCGCAGCCTACCACTTGAAAACTGGTTACTCTGCTTGCCAGGTGGTTCTTAAAATTTGAAACTCTGTGGTACTCAGAATAATAGAGATAGACCAAACATATGCTATATATTCGTAATCAGGAAAAAAAGAGCTAGTCAAATATAGAAAAATATACAGGGTGTTCCATTTGAAAAAATGAAGTTGCAATCAATATATTGGACACTCTGTATATATTTAATTTTGTTAAATCATTTTGAAAAACACTAGTGGATTTCGTGAAACTTTTGTAGGAAAATTTTTTTTGTACCTCTTTTAGCAACAAAGTTGAAGGGGGGTCAAATTATGGTGAAAAACCCGGTACAGGGTGCGGCAGAGCCGATTGACGAGTTTTGACAGGTCATTGCTCGGGATGTGTTGGAGGCAGGTAGGTGCAGAAGGGGTCTTCGTGTTCCCATTTCGGCATTCCTGTCAACATTTTCAGTCAAAACTCCATGAAAGACCACTCCATTCACCTAAAGTCAATGTTTGGTGCGCTCTGTCCCAATTCGGAGTGATAGGCCCTTATTTCACCGTCACAGTAACTTCCCAGCGTTATGTGTCAATGTTGGAAACCTTCCTACACCCTGAATTGAAAGAACTTGCTGAAAAACACGATCTGGCAAACATCTGGTTGAAGAAGGATGGCGCTACAGCCCCCATAGCTCGAAGTTCATTAGCTGTTTTGAGACAAATGTTTCCAGAGAGACTGATCTCACTGAGAGGTGACGTCGGTTGGCCTGCGCGCTCACCAGATTTGAGCATCTGCGACTTCTTCCCTTGGGTCCACCTTGAAGATAAGGTCTTCAAACATCGTCCACACACCCTGCCAGAACTCAAGCAGCGAATAACCGAATAAATCCGGGCCATACCGCTCGAGATATTCGAAAACTTCCAAAATCGACCGCATCAATGTGTCGCTGCTGACGTGATAATCTTTTCCAAAATTTGAGCAAAAAAGTTATATCTTCTACTGCTTTGAATGAATAAAACCATTTTTCTCTCAATTTCACCATTTTTTAAAATAACTCCTCAGTCGGCTCTGCCGCACCCTGTATATCACATAACTCTCACATGTATTAGCAGTAAATCAACAAAAGGCCTATCAGTTTTAAGAAAAAATTTTCTCCAAGTGCTTCACTGACTATGACGTCATATATCAGTGATGGCTCTTAACTTTTTGAGCATTCATTCTCAACTGTTACCTTTAAAGCAGGGTTCGATCGAGATGATAATTTGCAGTTGGAGTTATAATTTTAAAGTGCAAAATTTCATATAATTTTTTCTGACTCACGAATCTCAACAAGAAGGTAGTGGTTAGTGTATGAATATAGTTGATTATACTCCGCATACACAGAACCTTCATATTTTATGCTTATAAAAATCTACGTTTATTGGTTAGCTCGAATTTTCGAGACAATTTTTTTTTATGATTGTTCAGTGATTTTAAAAGAAAATTTCACGCGTTCAGATTTCATGATTTCTGAAAATAGCGGAAGAACATTGTTTCAAATGCATTATGTTCTCATTTCGATTATTTTCCTCAATAAATACGCAGTTTGCATATGAGTAATGGGTACGGAAATAATTTGCTATAAAAAAATGTATCGACTTAGCCATCACATTGCTAAGGCGTTCAAAGAAATAAATCAAATTTCTAAACATTCCGCCCGTTCTGATTCAATTAATTCGAATACATATCAATCATTCGCTCAAGTTATAATTAGAAGCTTAGTTGATCATTACGTCAATAAGCTTTCAGCAGGTTCATGAATATTGAGTCTCTACCATTTCCCCTACGCAAAACAAGTTATCTCATTTTTTCAATTTCGATTATAATTCTATATTTAACCTATCTCACATTTTACAGTTCATTGCAATTACCTATTTAAAAATCTTTGTATACTCAGTACCATCTAATATTCTAAATGTTTCACATCCAGAAACCAATAATTTTTCAACTTAACTTTTAGCAAGACAGTATTCACCTTACTATAACAAAAAAGTCAAAGTTTCATCTGAATAAACTTGTTCAAGAGAGCGGACTAGTTTGTATATTTTTATTAATCGAGCTTTCATCTACAACATTTTGGAGCTTGACAAATATCTCGATTTCGAAAGCGTCAATTTTATCAATATATTCGCAATAAAATTCTTGCTTCTCGAGATATTGGTTTTTCTTATCGAGAAATTGGCAGCAGTATTATTTTTACAACAATCGCGAAAAAAAACTGATGAACTAAAACGTGTCACAGAATGTCAAAATAGGAGATTCAAACAACTAGTTCTACGAAACCGTTGACCTAGAGCGCCAAAGCGCTAGCTGACCTTTTTGTTGGATTGAAATCTCAAAGAACGTGTGTGAGATATGATGAAGAGGGACCTTCACAGACATTTAACGAATTCAAAGCTTTTTTGAACATGATCCTCAATCTCACTAAGGATATTTTGAGGAATTGCTGATTTTAGTTGTTTCCAAAACATTTATTGAAATGAACAAAAGTAAAGGAATGAGTTTATGAATTTCTAGATTTACTACTCACATTAAGTGCTGCAGAAATTATTTCAGTCTTGTTCTTTTGATCGTTGGATTCAGAATCCGATGATGTTGATATAGTATCAGATTCGATTTCTGTATCTGGTGGAATAACATCACTCTCTTCAGAAGAGTTGGCTATAGCAGCTGCCTTGGCTACATCCTCTTTTTCTTCTTTCTCGCGGGATATGGCCAGTTCAGCGTTTTCCCTGAATAATGATCCGAATTTCTCGAAGAATCCACCATCAATTTCTTGAATTCTAGGATAAATAAATATAAAACAATTAGTACTAGTAAAAAAACATTTTTCTCTATCCAATTCGGGATGTATAACTTAACTTGAAGACACAGTAACATTGGTACTGACTTTCAGACATTAAGATATTCAATATTTCAACATTTCATCTATGACGTTTTCTCAATTTTTTGAGTTCGGAAGGGTAAAGAGAGGGTGGTTATTCGGGACAACTCTCCCGTGATTAGAAGAAAAAAAAATTGTAAGTAACAATACAAAAAAAAATTTGCTTTTTCAAAGTGGGGGTGAACCCCTCCAAGAGTCAATTCTAGTTACGCCACTGTATCAGATAGTAAGTTAAATAATCTAAAATGAAAAGAGATTATTCGAATAGATCGGTATTCATCAATTATCTTTTAAGTTCTCTATAAAATTCAAGGTTTCAACTCATTAAATGCCAATAATAAAAAATTCTGATGACTAGCTCATCAAAACGGTTATTCATTCATAAATATTTTCAAAAGAAGTGGCTATATATAGGTACTTAATCAATAAAAGGTTATTAAATGAATCCTTATTTTCTACATATTTGCCTTTTCCTATGATTCATTGTATAGGCGTCAGTCATATTAGTTTCAAATATTTTTTAATATACATATATTTAGAATGAGGTAAGTAGTAAGTATCCATATCTATTAAATTCAAAGGTGAACTAGAAAGTGAATTACTTCATAGTATAAAAAGTCCAATATATGCCTGGAACGATTCTTTACTTAGCCAATTAACATGCCACCAATATATATAGCATATTTATAAACCATAATATGGAAGAAAGTGTACATATATTGATTAAAAATTATTTAAAGGTCACAAAGGTGTAATTTTGAATCACCGTATTCAGCTGATCTTCAATGTGATATTGATTGAAATTGAGTGGAATTCAAATTCACTATTATTGAACAAAAAATAACAATTACAATCTTTTTGTAAAATTCTATGCTGATAGCCTGATCAGAATCATAAAAAATTTGAGAAGAATATTGACAAGAAAGTGAGAAAAGCACTGACGTGAAGTCAGGAACTGTTATTACGGTTTTTTCGATATTCTGCTTGAAATTTCTATAGTTCTGATAATGTAAATTGAAATTTTGCAGGGACTTGAAATTATTATTAAACACCTGAAATATATCAACTGCGTCCGTTTTGGAATCACGGATATATTATGGGTATTTTTTTTATATTCTACTAGAAATACTTCGAAAAAATTGCTATCATAGATAATAAAGAAAATAACTGAGTTGGCTCCGAATTTCAACCGTAATTTGTTTTAAATTTTGAAATATAAAGAATGTATACTTTGAAATAACAAGCTCCATACTCTATTGATATATTTATTTTCAACTTCATAACATCCACCTATCACAATAATAGTATCTAATACATCCACTTATTGAATACTTATGGCTTTTAATTTTTTTAGTTGAATATATTCTAATCACATATCACAAAAAATGGAAGACAATGTTAAAGCTGCCAAATTTTCATTATTTGGTTTTATATATATTGCAGGTACCTATTAATGGAAGACAACGACAGTACTTTATTTTTTATAGATGAATTCATCCAAATTACTTCTAATTTCAGTAAAAATAGAATAATTAATATCAGCTTTACTTAAAAATTGTAATACATCAACCAAGTTCAAGTTCAGTACAATAAACAAATTAGATATTGGAATTGAGTGTGATTCATACTGAATAACTCAGGAAAAACATTTTCCATGTCAGAGAAAAGTAATAGAGACCATCAATCATAGAAGATAGTATATCTTACTTCGAAAGGAAACAATATTCTTTGCTGGTTTATTAGAATCTTAAATTTCCTATGCAAACATATTTATAATCAATATAATCTTCTATACCATTATGACCACCTTCTCTTCCAATTCCAGACTGTTTAACTCCTCCAAACGGTACTTCCGCTGCTGATATGATACCTTCATTAACACCAACCATTCCTACTTCCAATCTTTTGCTCACTCTGAATATTTGACTAATATCACTGGAAAAAATATAACCAGCTAATCCCACTTCAGGTTGATTAGATATAAATAAACTCTCTTCTTCTGTTCTGAATCGCACAATGCTAACAACAGGACCAAAAATCTCTTCCATATAAAGCTTCATAGTTTCTCGGACATCAGTCAAAACTGTAGGCTCATAAAATAAATCACCCACAGACAGCGCCCTCTTTCCACCAAGTAAACAATTAGCACCTTTAGAAATTGCATCATCCACCAAATGGCTAACTTTCTGCAATTGAGCTACATTAATCATTGGCCCTATTTTAACATCACCTTTAGACCCATCCCCCATCTTTAATTTACGTATCTCCACAAGGAGATTATCAACAAAACAATCATAAATACCATCTTGAACCAAAAATCTGTTAGGTGCAATACAAGTTTGACCAGAATTTCTGAATTTTGAGTTGAGTGCTGATTTAACCGCCACATCTACATCTGCTGAATTATAAACAATAAATGGAGCATTACCTCCCAGTTCTAAACCCACTCGTTTGATATGTGGAGCACATTTTTCATTAATAATTTTACCAACTTGCACAGATCCAGTGAAAGATATTCCTCTTATATCAGGACTCTTGCACATGAAATCTACTACAGGTGGGTTAGAGGCATGTGAACTTGTTACAACATTAACCACACCTTTTGGAATCCCAGCTTCATGAGCAAGTTGAGCCATAGCAAGTGCCGTTAATGGAGTATCAGTAGCAGGTTTAACAACACATGTACACCCAGCAGCTAAAGCTGCAGATAATTTTCTTGTGATCATAGCTAATGGAAAATTAAATGCAGTTATTAAACCAACGACACCTATAGGTTGTTTTTCTACAAAATATTTCTTTGTTGGATAGGTGCTTTGAAGAATTTCGCCATTAATACGTCTTGCTTCTTCAGCATAAAATTCTATATAAGCATTTCCATAATTGACTTCGGCTCTCGATTCAATAAAAGGTTTACCACTTTCTAAGGTGATGATTTGAGCAATGGTTTCTTCATGTTTCAACATCAATTCATACCATTTTTTCATTATGTTAGAACGTTCATATGCAGACGTATTTCTCCATTCTTTAAAAGCTAAAGAAGCTGCTTTGATAGCCACTTCAACATCTTTTTCCTCCATATCAGGAACCTTTGCTAAAATCTCCCCATTTGCTGGATTCGATACAGTGAATATTTTGTCATCTGCAGCACAAACCCACTCTCCATCAATATAAGCCCGTTCTTTTATAAGAGGTAAATGACATAAATTTCGACCAGAATACATAATATTCATTATTTTAGTACTGCCTCCTAGAAGTCTATAATTTTTAAGAACTTTGTGAAGCATTTTCTTGCAACGATTGAGAACCACGAAGAGACTGAATTAGTTTCAATGATATCTAAGTCCGGTCATTATTAATACAATAAAGTATTTGATCAATTTGACACAAACATAATAATAATTGAAGATGTCATTGATCGTGACCTTAATGCAAAAGTAAGGTTATGTTGCTATGTTGAGTATGCGCATAGAAAAGCGATATAATAATTCATTCCTATTATATTTAACATTTTTGGTAGAATGGAATGGAAAAGAACAATAGGATTTCAAGATCATTAAATATGTAATGCCTGCCTATTCCCTTCCAATAAATTACACCATTTGCAAGTTAGCGGAAAGAATCGTACTAAAATGTTGAAGTAGAACAGGTCATAGGCGTAGTTGAGTTTCAATCGGAGGGAAGACTTCATACTGAGCATTACAATCGAAATACGAATTTTGAATTGGAAAGATTGCAAATAATATTAGGTTTCTATTGTCTTTTCTATCTCAACCGAATACATCATCCAAGTAAATATATTTCAAGAGAAATAAATCATGTGTGTTTGAAGTTTGAACCCTAGATTATTTATTCCGAATTACAAAACAGTGTGCGGGAATATTATTCTATTTAGTATCCTTCTTTCAATTTCATTTATAATTTTTTCATTTATTCTGAAAGCTAGGAAAATTAATATGATATGCACAACGATTTTGCATCCAATTGAATGAATTTCATTGACACTCTGTTAGTCTGTGTCTGAAAATGTCTTATTCGATTCGAATGAAATCCTGTTTGGCCGTAGATAGTCCTATTCGAATTCAAGCTTTCATTATAGGATGCGTATGAGTTTACTCTCCATATCTCGCGATCTAATAGTCCGATTTTGAAGAAATTTGGAATGGATATACATATTTGGATGATGTCATAAAGCGAATCCATAATAATTGAAGTTCTTTCGGATATAACGGTACACCTTACCCATGTTGAAGAAATTCTATAAGTTTATTATAAGGATATTCGGGATGCGGATCATAAACGATTTTATAGCAATTTTATGAACGAAGGCTGCGCCCATATGACGTATGAGGACTACTGCATAGTGTATACTAACTCAGGGCATTTCGTTACACTCAACACTAACTAATAGGTTTTTTCACAAGAATCTAAAATATACTTTTTATTTGATAAAAATTAACAGAGACAAAACGATGTCATCACTTCCAAGCTTCAAATATAGTCAATTTATTATCCGGAAAACATCTTTTTTTTTTCTAACGCTTTTTATTCCACTAGTTTATGAATCATGAAAATTCGAATATTAGATTAATAACGCACTTAATTTTTTGAATATTCTTAAGAATATTTACTAATTATTGAAAAATATGAATTAATGAACTGTTTTATGAAATTTCTGGCGTGACCTGGTTATTTCTTTGTTTGAATTATTTGAAATTGAGGAAAATGCAAATTTCGCAAAAAATATTTCATAATTTTCAGATGGAACAGTGGTCACTACTCCATACAAATTAAAACATAAACTTTTCTCGTATTACCTACCTAATCTCATGTTCTGTTTTCTCTTCTTCAGATTTTTTTGACTCCATCAATTTATTGTAGATCTGTTTCCACATGAGGTCTTCGGCTTCCATATCCATTTTTTCAGATTGTCTGGTAACGGATCTAAATTTAAACCGTACGGAAATAGAGATTGTCTCAAATTCCAGCGAACCACTCGAATGATTACTGAGCACTGAACTTATTTGCACTATTAATTATGTTTTGCTATAGGTATAGAGCAAATACGTGAATTGAGAAATACACAACCTTTCTCGCCTAGGAGATGAGGGCTTTGTCGAAGTATGACACAGACTTCGACCTTGTGAAATGGATTTGGATGTAAGTAATCCTATCCCACCCATATCTAACCGGTAAACCCACGAAAACTACAGCTTCTTTTTGCATTTCACTAATCACACTGTTGCAATACAAAAGATTCTGTGCGACGCAGCATTGTTGATGATAATTAGCACCTTGTTTCTTCTAATGGTTATGAATGACAAGTATTATTTACTCATCCACTTCGAAAAATATCGTTGACCATGCCAGTCTAAAACCAGAACATGAAGTAATCATTTATAAAGAGTTGCTTATTAAAGTTTTCGCAGAACATAATGATGAATAGAAAAACATTCGCGTTTATGTTCTGTTCAAGGTGAGAGGTGTTTTGATTCCGCTTTATATTTGTGGTCAAGTCTCGATAGCAGCGCTCAGGTCAAGGAGCAGAAAGAAGATCCCTCAGCTGTGAGAAATATGGGTTACATTCAGAGATTAACGAATCGTTGTAATCGTTTGAGAATAATCAATACAAATAAAATTATAATAATTAGTTAATAGGTGAAATAAAAATTGAATATCAATTTTCACATTATTCAATTCAGATATTATTACTGATTTCAATATTTTCAATGTTGATTTATATTGAAATTTTTATTTGTTAGGTATTGGTTTGAAGTTTTTTTTTTAATTTAAACCTTTTTTGAATATTTACTTTTCGTGTTTCAAAAGGTGTGTGAAACAAAAATCAAATCAAATATTACTCCGGCATCGAGTTCTCTCGGAAATCAAAAAACTATTAGGATGAGATAAGGTACAAAAAATGGCTTCAATAAACATAAATAAAGTAATTGTTGGTGAGATGAGATATCAACATGATTCACAAGCTGCTTTATATGTCCCCATAAATAAAAATCTAACAGATTCAAATCCAGATAACGAGATGGCCATGGCAATGGCCCTCATTAACTATCTATTTATTCGGGAATTTTGAACCAAGTAATAGAGACAAAAAGATTATTTCCCTCTGGAACTTTTAAACAGAAAGGAATCGGACCTATGTTCGTAGGAAGAAAATTCAGAATGAGCCTAACTATCATTTGTATCAAATTTTGTAGTAGAGCTTGAGAACACCCTGTATATATTATTTGTTTCAGTCCTTGTTGGAACAAAATTTCAAAATGAATTTGCAACAGGGGTCATGAATTGATTGTTTTCTCGAAACTACTTATATCATTCGAAGAAAATTGCAATTAATCTCATATGCATCATGAATATCTGATTTCTGTATCTTATCTAGAGGATAATTAATTTGTCATACAAGATTATGTTTGTTTATATTGCTAATATGATACAAGGAAAATGAATCATACATTAGAATGAAAAAAAATTGTTATTATCTACTACATTAGATCCCTCACTTACCTAGCAAGGTAACTCTATATTTAGATTAGAATACATAATCAATAGGTCTACCATGAGTTTTTCGGAATATTTTTCCTCGCCTGCTAGGTGATATCTCTCAAAGGGGAGGTATTTTCCATCATAATGGTTAGGAATTATTTTAATAGCGTATATCCTAATATATGGATTGGGCGTGGTGAACCTATGGCATTGCTTCCTCTATCTCCCGACCTAACACCACTTGATTTTTTTCTCTGTGAGCTTTTGAAGTCAATGGTGTTTGAGGATTTAATCATAAACAAAAAACAATTAAGTTGTGAATTAGAATAAACGAGGCATCATTTTTCATTAAGGAGTTTTTTCAGCCATTCAGTATTATGAAGGTTGATTCAAAACAATAAAACAAAATGTTGCTTACTTATCAAAAAATTTCAAACTGCGCACCTTGAATTTTGGATACAATGGTTTTCAAACAATACAATTCGATAAACCGTTCTTTCGAAACCCTCTCTCCCCACGAACATCTTTGATTTCAAACACGAATTCTTCAATAGTTATTCGAAAGTTTAAAATTTTTCCAAATTCTTGAAAACGAGACTGCTGAGGTGAATTTAAAGGTAATAATATTCTAACTCATACAGATGTATATGCAACCCGAAATACAAAGCAATGTATTGATTATAGTCTAAAGTCTAACCTGTATATGCAACCCAAAATACGAAGCAATATATTTATAATAGTGGAATATGTTTCATAGTGGATTTCAAATTTCCTGCAAAATTATATTATTTCCTTTTTTTACGAAATATACAACTTAAAGTAATATTCCATCATAACACTTCCTCAATTCCACAATTGATTAATGTGATGAAGCTTTCTGAACCAATGCCTTGATAATAATAATAATAATAATAATAATAATAATGTTTATTCAAATAAACATATCTTAATTGTCATTGAATTTCAAGCATAGGATTTTCGAAATAGAAGAATCAATATGATATCGTAACAGATTTCAATAAATAAAATACGAAATATTCTGCTCTGATAAGAAAATAGCTCTTGAAAACTAACGTAAACACAACATTTTTAGGCATTCAACTTTATGATAATTTCTTCAAGCTTTTATAAAAGTTCGATTAATGTTCATCATTGATGCAAATTCTCTTATTCTTGATTCATTTAATGGAAAATATAAAGTCAGAATGAAAAGTCAAAGTAATTTTTGAGAAAAAGTAAAGAATATAAAAAATCAAAAGATTTTTTCAACATATAATGAGGACTTCGATTTTCATTATTTGTTAATTTCGACAGATAAATTCGATGCAAGAGATAACAATGCATTGCAAATGTGATACACATCTCATTATTTCTGAAACCCTTACTCAACAAATATTTACTTACATAATATAGCAAACAATGACTAAAGTATAATTCCAACTAGATCAATTTTGTCATTATGATCATATGGTCAATATTTGATCTAACAACTATTACATGCAGATTTGAGCAGATATCAGATTCAACATTAGATAACTACATTCCTATTTTATTTTTTTCGTTATTTCAATCTTTTGTACTTTATGGCCGAATATATCATTCAATGATGAAAAAAAATCTCCGATTTGAAAATTTCCACTTGTCAAATGCATTTGAGACCATTCGAAACAACTTTGGTTTCGTGGTAGTCTGTCGGTCTGTGTGTTCTCAAATCCTTGTCAGCCTTATAACTACAATTTTGTCGTATTTTATTAGAATTTCGTTTGGATATGCTGCTTTGGTTGTAGATAGTTCCATACGAATTTCATCTTTCCACATATGAGGAGAGCGTTAAAAATAATGCTTAAACATGAAATTCTCGTAATTTTTATATCTTGGTTTCTACTTGATCTGATTTTGTGTGAATTTTATTATGGATTTATGGATACTCGAATTGAATTTAAGTGATTTAATGAAAATTTCAAATAGAATTTCACAAATTTCAGCCCTCTACAAAAATATCTCTCTTCTCTGGAGATAATAGTGTTACAAGCCACAACAATGAATTCGACATTATGCTTAAACCTATTGGTGGAGAATTTTTTAATTCTTCATACTTTTCACTTTTTATCGTTCAAAACAATAAAAGCATCGAAATTTCGAAGAAACTGAAAAGATACAAGATCTCTGTTTGGATTTTATATTTCCAGTCATAACACTTTAGAAGAGAAAATTTCAAAATATATATTTCTAGACTAATGTTGCATTGCATTTCAAACTAAAAACAATCCAGTTATTAATTTTTTTAATGACTATGTATTTCTGAATGAGTATTTGAGAGAAAACAACAAATTATGAGCGATGATTTTAATAAATCAACATTAATTCAAAGAGCTTATTGCGTTATTGAATGCAAAATATAGTAAATTAGTTCGAAGAACACGGAACGTATATATAATTAAGACATGTATGAGAATTTTCCGCTATATAGTATCAAATAGTTTTCAATTTATTTATTCCAATAATGAACTAATTCATAACTAAGAAGACAATAAAATCCTTTGGAATCGTTCGGAAATATCAAACTAACAATTTATATTTTGTGGTCCAAAACTTTCAACGCCAACTATGAAAGCTAATTGCACGAATCTCAAAAAGTGTTGCTATCCAACAATGATCCTTCGTTTTGAAAGATTGACATCATAGTTCATAATGAAGAAATCATTGCTGAGGAGCAATCCACAAAGAAATATTAAATTTGAAGAATTTATAGGACATTGAAAATGTTTCACAAGATATTTATATGTACAGGGTGGTCCAACGAAAACTTAACACCTCTATATTTCGACTCCAACCTCTGATTCTAGCCTCAAAATATGCCTTATTCAAATATTGCTGTTTTCGAAGATACCGGGTGTTCAAATATTGATTTTTCTTTTTTTTTCGCCCACAAAAGTGTCAATACTTAAACAAACATGTTCGTTTAAGTATTTTTCGGTTCGGAAACTGCAGTTTCCGAATCGAAAGATTAATTGAGGAAGTGATTTTGCTTGGCCACCGGGAAGTCCCGATTTCAATCCTTTGGATTTTTTAATTCGGTCGTTAATAAATGGATTTGTTCACAAAAAAAATTAAATTGTATTTCAGATGGAAATTAGAAGAAGCCAAGAAAAATAATGAACATGAGTTGTTTGAAATTTTGCGAAAACGGATCATGAATACTTCGTTAATCTATGATCATGAATAAATATTGCAGTAAATGGTAGGCAATTTGAAGATTTACCTACTTTCGGTTTCTTATTTTTTTAAATTTGTTATTGTTGCAAATTTATAGAAATAAATTAAAATTCATTGAAATTATTACGAAAATCACAATCAATATTTAAACACCCGGTATCTCGGAAACTAGCAATATTCGTATAAGGCAAGATCTAAAATTCACACTTCAGTGATTGAAATTTTCTGAATAAATCACCTGGTATATCTACCACAAGCGCGCAACAATAAAATATTAAAATCTTTCATATACTCGAAGTGAAAATCAAAAAACTATTATTTGGTGCTTGTACCAATGTAATATTTCTATGGTTAATTTCAGTTCACTTTTGGTTTCACCATAGATTTAAAACTTTTATCGAGGAGCAAATCGATCTTCCAAAGTTTCGTCAAACCGGCAAGCTCATTTTGAATTAAATAACGTAAACAACAAACAAATAATTATCTATTGAATCCATCAAATAATTATCCACCAAGAATCAAAAAAGAATCGAACAAAAATAACTCAAAATTCGAAGAGACTCACTTTTTCATCGATGTCTTCGTCTTTCCCTTCGTTTGAATCTTATCGTACAAATGCCTCCACATAAGCTCTTCCGGGGGCAGCTCCATTTCACAAAAAGTCCAAAATTGATCAAGAGGACACAAGAACCGTTTGAACACTGAAAGAGCTAAACCAAAATGCGAACTGATCTTTCCCAACAGATGATAACACTTGCATTGTGCGAATGACGACCAAGCAGGCTGGGTATAGGAAGCTTATAGAGAGGAAGGTGTCTATGGGAAAACACCGCTTTCTTGGGTTTTACATGTCTCACGCAACGGGGAACCTGTCCAACTAGGAGATCTATTTATAAATCTATTATTCGAATGTAGAATTTGTTATGATTTAATGAACGCATGCAAAAATTTTGTTGCGGAGAATTTGTTCGTCTTAATGCAAAAAATTAATTAATATGCAAATATCTAGAGAATAGTTTCAAAAGATTAGTAGAGAACAACTAATGAAAGGTCAAACGAGTTCTGCCAGACATCAAAATGAATAAATTATGTGTTTGTAATGTTTGTATTCCTGAGTTATTGAATTTCAAATCTCTTTTGGATTAAAAGATTTGAAATTTTTGAATTCACATATATGTACTGATACTTTGAGAGATACTATAATGTTAAATATCACCGGGTATTTTAAATGAATATTGAGAAATAATTAGTAGATATTATATTCCAAATTTATCAAATAGCCTTCACAGTGAGTAGAATCTTTTCGAAATTATATGCTCAAACCGAAGAATATGCCTTTTTAGGTAGGAATCGATTAAGAGAATATTTTCAATAATAAACCTTTGCAATTGGTCAAAGAAAAAACTTCAAACCACCCATAAATTTTTCAACAGTCATATTTGTAAACTGGAACTGAAGGAATAAAGACCTTTATTATTATTATTATATTTTCTCGGCTACAACAAAAGAAAGTTGTATGGAATTTGGTACCAAAATTAGTTTCTTTATCGCACTGGTCCTTATAGCCCGAAAACACGATTTATTTATTTATTTCGGAGGTATAAACAAAGAATCAAATAAAAGAATAAAAACTTGGCAACACAAAATCATAAAATCGAAAAATTATTGCTTGCGTAAAAATAATTAGATGAAATATTTTCAAACGCTAAGTCCTAAACCGTTAAATTTTTGAGTTAAGAGTTATTTATTCAGATTTCAGGACAAAATATGTTCTTGGGTTCGAGAGCCTTCGCTATTTTTATCATATTTTTCTTTATATTGATATGTGCTAAACAGGAAATAGTAAAATTTGCAGGGTTTTCCTAATTTGATTCTTGATTTCCCAAACGTAATTGTAGACATTTCTGGGGAGTTCAAATCAATTATCTAGAAAGCAGCAAATGATTGAAATTATGAATAACGTCCTATAAAAGTTTCCAATTTTACACTTGGTCTATAGAGAGTGTTTCAACATTGACGCGACGCTCTATTAAGTTTAAGCGCTGAAATTTTCGAATTTTTTTTCGACGCAGTATCATTAGGCTTCATTCACTACACAAAGTGTACCAAAAAAGTGCAAATGACCAAACATGTTTTTATTGAATTTTCAGATTGCATGGGATGAATCAAGGCATGTTTTCCGAAGTTTTATATACTTAAAACGTTTTTGAAATATTTTGATTTTTCATAAATTGGAAGGTTTTTGGGAAAACCTATAATGACTCCGAAATGAATGAATTTATTCGAATGAGATATTGACAGTGAAAACTGGAAGAATTCTTGAGAATCATTGAGAATTCTACTGGGTGTTCAAAATGAAACGAATCATTAGTGGGGAATATAGCTCTAATGTAGCCCAGTGATACTGTGTCGAAAAAAAATTCGAAAATTTCAGCGTTTAACCATAATAGGACGTCGCGTCAATGGTGGAACACCCTGTATACAGAATGTTCATGATTAGCAATGATGAAGCAAACATTTCTTTCCTTCCGAATTACCTTTTTACAGCTTCACCCTAAAAACTGTTCACCCCTTATTCCTCAGTATTAAGTTTAAAGAAATGACAGTAAAAAACCAATACTTAGTCACTATTTTCAAATATTCAGTATTGAATAATAATAGACGAGTTTCTCTCAATAATATCTACTTGAACTATGATATCGAGCTTCTATTTTTGTATGTCTTTATGTCCTTCCTGACCTGATTTCAGCTCCATCTATGAAAGAAACTGGCAATTTTCAACTCGTTGCATGGAAATGGAAAACTGTGAAAACATTGAGTAAATACAAACATCCTTCTCTTAATATATCGCCCGATCATTTCGTCATAATGTCTCACTGATGACGTATCTGTCCTCAAATTATATTCTGTCCGTCCGGCTGTAAACACTCCAAAACGAAAAAATTTGAAATTTTCACGGTCGGTTGAGATCTCGAACGCCCATATTGAATTCAATGATGGATAAAATCTGCACCTTCGATTGGGTTGAAAATTTGCATTTGGCTGTAGAGTGGCAACGTACATAAAGCTTCATGCGAAATTTTTTGTAGCTGGCGTTATCAGAACCTTAGAAAGTTAAAAATAATATCGAAAAAAATCACGTATTCTTTCTTTCCGTAACTACAGACAGAACCAACAGAGTTTTAGGGGTTGACATAAAATACCAATTTCTAGCTCCGTGCAAAATTTCAAGATTATTTAACCATCAGAATTCAGAAACGTAGAAAATTCAAGTAGAGTATTAAAAAAATACTAAATACTGAGTATTTCTGTGATTACAGATCCACCGAATTAACTCTAGAAAAACTTTAAAAAGTAAAGAAAAGTAGTTAATCGAAAACCGTCAATAGTTGAAAATAAAAAAAAAATGAAAAAGTTACCTTTTGCTGCAATATTTTAGGCACTGCTCCCACGTTATTTTGTTAACATCACTGAGTCACTCGCAAAATGTTTTCAATATATATTTGAACAATATATATGATACTGAATGGGGCTAAAATAAGTGTCCCACCAGCTTACACTAAGTATGGAATCAAATACCTAATAGTAAAAACTTGAAGGTTTTTCTGTCTCGAATACAATAACAGAAGAAAAGACCAATTTGAACGTAATCAATCATGGATACAGTTTGTTCCCACGTATATATTTTTAAGGAATTATTAATACCTACAGATACATATAAGGAATCTCAGTATTCACCTGGATTTTTAACTACATATGGAATAATTTCACCGTGACATTGAATACTACAACTTAATAATTTCAAAAACTCACCTGAAAGGAATTTTCATTGCAAAACTATAAACTTTCAATCAAAAATTGTTATCTAATCGAATGATATTTGATTCATTTATTATAGAAAAAATTTCAGATAAAAACTAACTTTTCGGTATTGTTTTTTTTTACTTGGACGAAATTGTTTGGAAATTGTTTCTACTATACCATCATCACAAGAGATTTTAAAAGCGATTGTTCAACTTGAGATAACTAATACAGAATCCCACCTGGTCTTATCGCTGCTTAGATGTCACAAATTTCAGTCTGACAGTAGGTAAAGGTAATGTTTAATTATAGCTATACAACAATGCTCAACAAACATTGCTGAATTCCTGAATCCTACAAAAGAAAAAAGGATAACTGTTTTCGTAGATAGATATTCTTTATTAACTTAATCATTTGTTTTTTCTTACATGTATTGAAAATAAGTTCTATCCAAATAATGCAAATTTCCATAAAAATTTTAGCTTACCTACTTTAATTTTAGTAAATTCATTTTTTTTATGAAAAATTCAAGAACAATTAAGGAGACATTCTGTGATATAGAAAAAATTGGGAAAAAGTATAGTCATGAATCTGTTGGCTGTATTGTTTCTGTTTATTTTTTTTTAAGATTATTTTGATAATAATATAATTAATATAGAAAGAGCAAATCAATTAAGACGTCAAGTAATATTAGTTCATCTACTAATTAAATTTTGTTTAAGACATTTCATTTCGATTTGAATTCGCCAAACTTATTAACCATATCTCTATGGAAAAATTAGATATAAGCGCTAAAGAAAAAGTAAACTTTTTTAAATTCAAGAAGACTGGTCGCTGAAAGGTTGCCAATCAGATCTTTTTCAAGACTGATAATCTTTAGACTATTTTCAAAAATAAAACACCTAGAGGAATATACATAGCAGCCGTGCTCGAAAAACAATGTCTATTGTAATACCAGTTAACATGATCAAACTACCTATACATGCATTTAAACTACTGTTACATTCATGTACAGAAGCAAAATCAAATGGAATTCTTAATTCTGGAACTAACTAGGTCATAGTAGGATCTATTGTCCAAATTTTTCCTTATATTCCGTTTTTTGATCTACATTGGGATCGATTTTTTGCGTCGAAAGGCTGAAACGTTCTACTTTTTGTTCTATTCTTTCAACAACGTTATTTTCGAAAAGAAGTGAATTTTCATTTATAGGTGTGATTTTTTCAATATCTTTATAATCCCTCTTTCGTTTTAAATTCAAACATTTGAATAGGTATTCAGATCTAAAAATCAATGGATTCATATTTAATTTTATGGATAGGTATCCACCAAATCAAATGTTGTTAGGTAACAAAAATTACGAAATCGCCAAAACCCGATTGAAGTTAAATTTGCATTTTTGCAACATTCTTGTCTGTAAATTACAGATAAGAAGGTAGATGATAAGACTATTTCCTCTTCTTTTTATAAGTTTGCATATGATTCAACCAGATGAAATATAAATAAGCTCAGGAATTCCCCGTTCAGTTCAAGGTCCCTTATCTGGTCTCTTCGGCTGCTAAAGAAGTATGTAAATAACAGTAATCAAATAGCATGCAGAAAGAGAGTACCTACCAGATATCAGCTAAGTTACTGTATGCCTATAGTAGGTATGTAGACTAGTCCGATGGAAATACCAGTGTTGGAGGACTTTTGTAATTGTACTTTTTCTATGCATAATTTTTGCACCCTTGTTCCAGAAGAACATATCGCCCAATTTCATCGAAAAAAATGCGTAATATCTCCATAAAAACGGATCGCAATAGGTTGAAATCATAGAGTAATAAACATAGATAGAGGGAGTACACGCAATTTTTACATGTCCCCAACATGGTTACATTTCGTTGTCGGATTGTGATATATTTTCAAATCCACAATTTTAATATATCGTTATGAATGTATATTATAATGAATGAAATATATTTATTTGAGTAATTCTCAATTGAATATACGAATTTAAATATTTGGAATCCGATATTTTTCCTAATTGTCGAATTTATAATAGGCAGAATATTTATTATTTTCTATATATACCAGGTGAAATCCAAGGTTTTGCAACTTTTGCCCTCCTAGTGTCATCGGTTGTTTCACGTAGTTTGGCGCGCTTGAAGTTTGTTTTCTGAATTTCTGTTATATTTAAGTATTCATCTCAAAATATTTTGAGTTGATTTGAAACGTTGATTCATTATGGGAAATAACATGTGCGTTCTTTGTGGAGAAACTCGCAAATTGGGGAAATATCGTATCACTGATATGTTTTCATTTCCGCGCGCTTCATGTCAAATTTAATAGTCCAAACCGCAAACAGTCTAATAATACTACGTATTTGCAGAATCGAAAAAGAAGAAATTTTTTTTCGAAAAAAGCCGATATATTAAAAAAAAAATATGTGTTCTCTTCGCCAGCATTTTTTTAATAAGAATCTCATTAACTCATGAACCATTGAGTTTTTACCTAAAGTATGGCATATTGCCGACATTGTCATCAAAAAAGCTATCTAATGATGGAATAATATGCTGGGTGTGCCATTTTAAATGAGGAAGTAGTAGTATGTTCCTGTTATAACCGGAAGTTGTAGAGATCTGAAAATATTTTAGGGAAAAAGATCATTATCTCAAACCCATATGTGCAAATTTTCAGCTCAAAATCATTATTAGTTTTCCATAAACGTCTAATAGGACATTCGGGGAATCACCCTGATATCAATTTAAAGCAATGAAGAAAATTCACATTGGCGCTAGGGGATTCTATCTGTCTCCTGTCTTGTTCGAAATTCTATGACTCATCACTGTAGCGTTCCATGCTAGTAATTTCCCCGGTACCAAATGAACGGAAATGGTTTCCGAAGCTGATAGAGTTGCTATTGTTACGGCCGTTCCAAACACGGTACAATTGCTCTAATTGTCAACCTGTGGGTAAATATACCTCTTTCCACCTGTGATGCGAAGTTGGTATCAATGATTCGTAATCTATTACGAATTTACATATTTTTATTCCGTGGACGGTTTAGAACACAGAAAACAATGGTCACATAGGTATTTTATTGTTTCTGGTAGGCGTGGACTTGCTTTGGCGAAATTTTCGTAAACCATTAATTAAGATGATATTATCTTAATAGAACGATCATCCAACCATTCACTGTTTGGTGAACAAATTAACATTTCTGTTCCTCGCGTTCAGATGAGATATGAGGGGATTTACAGCAATATAGTTTTATAACCCATCTGAATTAAATTGAAATTATCTATGCATTGAAATAAAATAACCTTAGGGTTAGATGATTTTATCGTGGAATTAAAAAGTGCTGATTTGATTCTACATTTTCATTAACTTTAAAACGATAAAAATTCGAATTAATTTGTCTTAATTACGCAATCTGATATTGAAAAAACAATAAAAATCTAATCACATGTCATAAAATGAAAAAAATATTCAAGTATGGATAAGGGTGCCGAGTCATAGACTATTAAACATCATTTTGAATTGTCCGAACAAGCATTTTTTTCCCTATCTATCTATGAAGTTGTTGAACTTTTTTTTTTAAATTCTAACAACCTGTAACTCAATAATCAAGAAATTTAGGACATAGATTTATAGAAATATTTTTCCTTAAAATTCACACTCTAAGGATAATTATGATACTCTGAAATAATTACTTAGTATAATTAAGAAGTCATTTTTAAGAGTTTGCTGTTTAAGTATTTATCACTTGTAATTCTCAAACGCACTCACCTTCTGGAAGGATGTATTTTCTTATTTTTCCACTTGACCAACCAAGGAATAACTTTCTGTTGATGTGACAACGATGTAATGAACAGGTCCCTTATTTTCTTCTTCTTCATTTTCTTGTAGTTTTTGTCCCGCTTGTCCTCGCTGTAATAACAATAATCCATAAGTGAGCTATGCTGCATGCCGATGAAGTAAAATAATTATTAATTACTCATTTCTACATATCTAACTTCGAATACATCTTCCTATTTTCGACACACTCCAACGAATCTAACCTCAAGATCGAAGAAAATGATTGACTAAAGAATAGATAGACTTCAAATAATTACATTGTTTTTCGAAGATTGTTGAAATGTTTTGAGATGATCTTGTTTAAGGATCTTAACATGTTGCAAAACATCATGGAACAGGTGCACGGGTTGAACTTGAAATTTTTCTGTTTTGTTGTGAGTGTGAACCGGAAGGGGTTAAAGAATTATCGACTGGTAAGGTTCGGGGGTTTTGTGTATTTGGATCGAATTCTATGAACTCATTGTGGTCTGCTTTTTATGGGTTATTTATAGGCATGACCGCTTTTTTTCTCCATTCAGATTTTTGCAGTTAGTAACGGAAGTGGAAATGATAAATTATAATATTGCATTATTTGACTTGTAGCAATGTCAAATGGATTTCTACGAGGTGAAATGCATAGAAAACCTGCATCTTACTACGAGGTGTTAGAGTTATCATTCAAACTACCTAATCAGTTTATTCATTTATTTTGTTACAGAAGGGGCGTTCCCTGAACGAAGCGCTAGATAATTTTTCTCTGTTTATTTTCGAATTCCATCTTTTAAACTGAAAACTGCAAGACTACGAAATCGATGGAAATGAAATTTAGCTGTAGAATCAAAGTTTCAAACTCTAAGCAAAAGTTCATTTTGATAGCGTCACACAAAACCAGAGAAAATCCAAAAAGAAAATCGGAATAAAAATCTCAATATTTTAATGACAACAAATTTGGCAGAATTGAGATTATACGTGATTCATATAAAGAGTTTTTAATAAGATGTTTCATTTTGATATTGAAAAAAAAGTTTAATTCAAGAGAAATCAATAGAATATCATTTGGGAAAAAAATTATACAGGGTGATTCAAAATTCAATATCAAGATTTCGGGGGCGTATTTTTCAGGTCAAAATAGGACATTTTTTTTTTATGAACATGTGTCCTCAAACGCTTCGTTACCGAACTAAAGAGCATTAAACTTTCAATATCTATTTAGGTTTTTCTTTATAGGTCATTCAGTTTTTGAATCAAGAACAAATCTGAAATAAAGATTACGTTTCAAGATTACATCATCCAGTAAGCCGAGTAATTATAACAAGCTACAGGGATATATTTTTTCAGGGGTCATGCCTTTTTTCGCCCCATAAACTTTTTTGTAGTACGCCGCTGGTGGATTCTAACATATGAAATGAATTTTATATTTTGTTCATCAATTTTTCGTCTTTTCTAACTCTTAGGCATATGCGATCGTTATCGAGAAAAAGGTGAAATCATTTTTTGTTCTTAATTCGCTACTATAAAATTTTCAACAAAAGGTAGAAACCTATATTATCACAATGAAAACAAAAAACTCTACGTATTTGATTTATGATCTGAATAACGAAAAAATAAGAAACCTAACGAACCTATATTTCAAATTTGATCTTGATATCTGAAAAACTGTTAAAAAAGAGTTATGAAAAAAAATTTTGAAAAGTTTAACGCTCTCTAGTTTGGTACCTAACGCACCTACTGTGCGGACACATGTTTATCGAAAAAAGTTTCATTTTGACCTGAAAAATACGCCCCTGAAATCTTGATATTGAATTTTGAATCACCCTGTATACCAAACTGTCATTATTTTTTCATGCAAAACCACCCCCTGAAGATTATCGCACTTATTCACCAACACTCTGTATAGTATTTGGAAAAATAGAGGTTTGAAACAATACAGCGCATCGCATTGAAAAAAATTGGTTTTATACTTCTGACACATATTATGTAATTTAATAATTACATAATTCTGCTCCAGAGTACGCTTCAATTATTGCTACGCCACTGTGTAACACCGAAACCCCTGCGGACTGCAAATATTTCATATTTTAGAAGACGAAATAGCCGATTTGAACTTTCTGAAGACCAATAAAATTTAATTTAGAAAATCATTTGCCCAAAGTAAACTTTAAGAGAATAGATATCTACCTGTTGGTTTTGTTATCGTTATCCAAAATCCCACACCGTTCGATGCACTTGTCGAAATTTGTCCTGGCAACTCTGGCCCTCTTTCTCGAAGTTTGAAAAGAAGGCCGCGTCTTTCTGCGAAAAGCGTACGTTCTGCGAAAGCTGCAACCATCACAATCTTCGGTGTTGTAGGTTTGTTGCAAATTTATCCTCTTTATCAAGACACTTACGTCCGGATTCATGATGCTAGATCTGACTCAATTTGCGACTCTTTCTATCTAAGAAAGGGGAATCACTTTAAAGGTCTGGAGGTCTCAAGAGGTCAAAACCGAGAAAACCACTGTTTTTCTGTGAATCCTCCGTCTAGTGTGCTTTGTTGATATCGTAATTCCACTAGAGGGGGCATTTCCGTTACATGCTAGTATTGTTTCGGTGAAATTGAAAGAAGATAGGCATCCGTTTAATTTTATGTAATCTTTCGGGCGTGAAGTTAATGTGTACAGGTACCTAGGCAGGCGTTTTTGATGGTCAGTTTATCTTATCACGACTCGCCACTGTACGTGAAGGTGCTTGCAGAATGTTTAGACTTCAAAGCGCTCTTTTCCGAACAGATCGCTCTATTATATCGTCGCAAATTCTCTAATTTTAACTTGCTGATGATGTCAAATCCGTCCTCAAACTCGATTCCGTCCGGCCGTTAACACTTTGACTCCCGAAGAAAAAGAGCTAAAACGTTAAATCTGCAGGGTAGGATTGGATCTCTACTGCCTCTGTTTGGTTAACGGGTATATTTCGACTATGGGTTCTGTAAATATACTAATTGACAAAAAAAAACTGCAACACCAAGAAGGAGCTGTTCAAATTTTCCATTTTTTTTTGGTGAAACAAAGATAATATAGCAAGGAGTAACTGATTGAATTTTGGAGAAAAACCGAAGGGTTTACAATTTTTTTAAATAAATTTGTTAATAATATGACTACCGCGATTATCTACACCCTTCCCAACACGTCTCGGCATTGATGCAATAAGATGGTCTATTTCTCCTCGAGGGATACTATCCCAAGCCTGTACTTCATGTATCAGAGCCGCCAAAGTCCGTGGGGGCAGGGTTAAATTTTCAAGCCTGCTGCCAATGATGTCCCAAACATGCTCTATGGGCAAAATATCAGGGTATCTGGGTGGCCATGGCAAAAGATTCACATGGGTCGCTTCGAAAAAGTTGACACTAACTCTGGCAACATGAGATCGGGAATTATCTTGCTGAAATATTGGATTCTCGAGTCGGTTAAGCTAAGTGAACATATGGCTCCACTATTTCTTGAAGGTAACGCAGCACTGTCACGTTACCTCGAATAAAGACTAAAGCTGACCTACTCGCATGTGCAATAGCACCCCATACCATAACGCTCACTACTGTCCGGTGTAAATGACGCTCAACATCAAACTGAGGTTCACGTCTTTCTCCTCGACGTCGTCTAACCCTTCTTCGGCCATCATGTGCACCGACATTCCAATGTTGACGTTCTCTGCATCACTGTAATCGTTGCCGACGATGCTCAACCGTCAGAGTTAACGCAAGATGGGGTGGATAATGCTGCAGTCCAAAAGGCCTTAGTTGGCGGTAAACCCTTCGGACAGTTACAGGATGACCTTGTTCTCCTAACCACTCATCTGCCAAAGATCGAGCTGTCGCAAATCGGTCTCTAATGACCATAAGTTTTAGACGTCGAACTTGAACTTCATTTGTGCCCCTTCGACGTCCGGTGCCTACCCTTCTTCGATTTTGGGCATCATCAAACCACTTTTGACAACATCTCATAACAGTAGTTGGATTTCTGTTCGTATGGTTAGCGATTTCTCGAAATGACAATCCCGCCTCCCGTAGACCAATAATTCGACCTCTATCAAATTCACTTAGCTGGCGATAAATTCCGCGTATACGTGCTCTAGGCATTTTAACAACACCTAAACATCGACTTGAAATCTCCTCGAACAGCTGGTTTGTCGTAAAATTTAACAAACTTTCAAAAACGACTACAATATTTGAGTAACAAAAATTGTTTACATGAAAAAACCTTCATGATTTTTTTCTACAAATTCAATCATTTACTCTTTGCTGTACTATCTATATTTCACAAAAAAAAAAATTACAATTTAAACAGCTCCTTCTGGGTGTTGCAGTTTCTTTGTCAGTTAATATATGATAAAAAATTTGTTTTCCTGTGTTATTAATATCAAAACTGCATATTCGATTGAGGTGGAAATTTGCATTTGGATGCAGAAATTATGATTTCAAGCCTATTGTAGACTTTCATGTTGATCACTTAATAATGCTAGAAGCATAGAAAATTCGAAAAGGATATAAATAAAAATTACTCAATATTGAGTATTCCTGTGACAACATAACAGACGGAGTTTAATTTTGGGGAATAGATATGGAAAAACGATTTCAAGCTCCGTGCGAAATTTCAAGCTGATGCATGAATGACAAACACTCAAAGGCTCCTGAAACTGGCCTTAGACTAGTTCTTGACTCAAGGGATGATATACAGTTCTGTGGTCAACAAGAGTGTATGAATGAACGAGCACTCACCTCATTCTCTCTGCCCTTCTTTGTAATCTAAAAACTCTTTCCCTACCTCAACAATTATTCCTAATTAATACACAGTAACATATATGCAACTCAACAAAACGGTACCACTTGATCTTTACAACCTCCCACTTTACTTTATGTGCTACATGCTTCTATGTTGTCTACACTACATGGTTCACCCAAATTAAGTCAGGATCAAAAAAGACCCAAAAACTGTAATTGATTCATTGGCATCTAAGTCAGGTTTCAATTCATTCAATTTGAATGTTATCCTTCAATTTTCTCAGAGGCCTAGGATAATAGGGATAGAAATCACCAAAAAACAATATGAAAAATATATTACAGTAAAATTTTTAACAATCTATCATCAGAACGAAAACAAAATACCCTACACATTTGGTTTGTGATCTTAAAATTCCTAACGGATAAAATTTCAGGATAATCATATATTTCCAGTTCTGAGTGAAATGTTCCTTCATAAATTCTTTTCTTCGTTCTTTCAGCACTGTTCAACTCATCACAAGTCAATGCCATAACACCCTCTTCGAAGACAACGCTTCATATTATAGTACGAAATCGTCCCTCTGAAAAGGTAAATTGATGAAAATCAAAATGATAAATAATAAAAGTATATAATGAAAAGGTGTGTTCAATTTATCACCTAATACTTTTTCAATATATATTGGTTCACTTTAGATAGGAAATGTCGTTATGAAAAATTTTTCAGCATGATGGCCAGACTGGTTTTTTTTTTAAAGATTTACCTTAAAATCAACATCAATAACTGGTTGGTAAAACATTGTCATGATTTGAATTGTTCGATTTTGTGTTTGATTATAGAATTTATATTTATAAGGACCTCAGGTCGATGACCATTTGTTTGTTTATGAACAATAAAGGACTGTTACTACTATATTTATAATACAAATACAGAAGTCATTGATATTTTTCAACAAGTTCAAAATTCAAAAAGAACCACGAAGTGGCAATTATTTGAATGAATGAGTCTTAGAATGAGCTTTATGAATAGAATGTAACCATGAAATCAGTGTTAATCTGCAATACTCACGATTTTGTTCCATGAAATTAATTAAACTTAAAAACTTCAGAATCCGCACTTCATACCTAAAGTAAATAGAGTACAGCAAAAAAATTGAAAATTATTGTTACCAGTCCGTTATACTCCTCAATATGTTTTCTTATCTTTGATTCGTCAACCCATGTGACAAAGTCCTCCAGTGTTCTACTCACTAACATGGCTGGATCTTTCACAAGTTCTGGACCAATTCTCACATGCCCTTGTTCAATTAATTTAACTGCCCCTTTAATTGATTCAGACATTTTATCTGAAAAGAAAATTACCTTCTTAAAAATCAAATACTGGGGGTAAAGAGAATTACCTTATTAAAAATCAAATACTGGGGAAAACTTACTTCTCACCATTACAACTGGCAATCTTCTGCGACAAAAGCATGATGCTGTAACCTTATCTGCTAAGCTCAAATCCCATCTAGTTGGTATTAGTCCCATTACATACCTGGTGAGAGAAATAATATGTTACAAAATATTCACAATAATGGATCAGTATGAGCTGCTAGGGAAAACATCAATGCTTCACATGTCTCGAATTAGCTTGTGATTAGTCGCAACTACTGATAACTACTTTAAATCAGTGTAATAAGTCCAATGGACTGTGGTGCTTATGCTTTATTTGTTGTCACATGTTCCCCAGCAGCTAAATAGAGTGTAGAGTGCTCTCTTACATTATAAAAACCCTAAGTATGATTTTCTTGATATGATACATAATAATAAAAGCAGAATGTTACTAAGAATAGAATATAGTTTATTTCCTTACAATTTTTCTATTAACCTGGAACTGCACTCTGTACGAAAAGGTCCATTTCCTTGATTTTTCTGGCCAAATCTCTAATATTTCTGGACAACTTATTGTATCTGAAAATTCATAATATTAATGTTACCTACCACGGAAAAATTGAACTGAGAATTATATTTATCAACATTTTTGATACAGAATAAATGGGCTTCAACATTCCTACACATAATAAACATTTTTTTTAAGACAAGATATGATTTTTATGATATCTTTAGAGTTTTTCATCATGAAAATGTATGCAATAAAATGAACTTTTCACAAGCGATGGAAATAAATAGGTACAATAAAAAATACTTATCTAGTATATATAAAGCAACATGTAGTTGAAGAAACAGTGTAAATATTTGTGGAAATAAATTTGTTGCACTCAAACTTGAATGATTAACTTACGTCGTATAATCTTCTCTTTTCTGAATGTAATATTTTTTTAATATCTTCACTATGAAGTGAAGATATTAGTGGATATCAGTGGATAATAATTTACATGAGTAAATTATTATCCACTGACCAATCAATAAAATCGACTTTCTTCAGAAGTTTCTGCTCATGATATTTCAGTTTACGAACCATTCTGATTCACTAATTTTTGGATAGTTAAAAATATAATGTATTAAATAAATGTATTAACACAGACTAAGTAATCTGTGGTATTAACTATTAACTTCTGTTGCCCAAAACAAAACAAGACAACGGTAGAAGCATAGATAAAACTAGTTCTAGTTCATAGATAAACTAGTTCCTCAACATAGACCTAATATCAAATAATATAAGGTCTATGTTCCTCAAATACTCTTATTTATCTCGCCAATCTGAGTTTCCATCGAGTAGCTTTTCGATCGTGAACAGGGCTTTACTTCGAAGATGAATGATTCATCACGACAAATGACACTGACGTTTCTCTCCCGTCCCTCCTACTTGCCGAAAAGAGGTTAATCTTCTGTAACATAAAAACTAAAACAGTTACTTCTGCAATTATTGTTTTTTTGTGATGAATGGAAATACTAGTAATATCACAGTTGAACGGAATTGAGATTTCACCTTTCAGATATAACTACAACTAAGTTTTTATTTATATAAATTGTATTAATGACAGCTGGTAAAGCGATACTTGACTAACAAACGGTTCAGATGTTGTGTTGACTATAAACGAAACCTTCTAATTTCGAACTCATCGGACTTAAACTGGAATTATGTATTTCCAATGAATGATAAAATTTCTAGTCTCTAAATAAACATGTCTAGGAATAATTTAGATGGTTCAAGAAGCTTTTCATCAAACAGCTGCAATAGTACTGCTTCAGAGTTTGAAATCGTCGAAAAGATCGGGAATGGAATCGAGGAATTATCAGTCTCTAAAAATACGAAAACTTCATCCTCTGCTACAAAATCTCAGAAAGCCAAAAGGATTAGATTTTATCACAATGGCAACAAATTTTTCCCTGGCGTTGTAGTTCCAGTAAATAGTGATCGTTATAGATCTTTTGATAGCTTGACTACTGAATTGACTAATTTACTTACCAGAAATGTTACATTACCAAATGGAGTGCGTCATATTTACTCCATGGATGGTAAAAAGGTAAGATGTACTACTTGACACAATGCCTTTAATTTATTTATCAAAATATTGAAATTAGAGAGAATATAATTAATTACAGATAGCAAGTATTGATGAATTAGAAGAAGGTAAAGAGTACATTTGTGCTGGGAAAGGAGAAGTTTTCAAAAAAGCTGAATATTCTAAAACTGATACGTTAAGGTCTAATAAAAGGAAGTCTGCTAATAAACAACAAAGTAATACTTCATTACCTAAAGTAGTCCCTCCAAATTGTATACGTCCTAGAATTGTTACTCTTGTAAGAAATGGCATCAAACCCAGAAAGGTCAGTTTCGTAAAGAAAAGCATTAACTTTTAATTTTTGATAATTCTTATATAGGCACTTGGAAAAATTCAGTTTGTAGCAAATCAGAAAGTAATTTGAAAATTGAAAATTTTTCATCATAAAACCAGAGTGAATTATGGTCGAAATAAATGAAAACAATAAAAATTTTTGTGATGTTTTTATTGTTTTGGTTTATTGTTTCTTTTGGTAATCTTTTGAAGTAATGCAAGAATTAAATATTTGCTGTGCTCGTACTACAATTTTCAAATTCCAGATGATTTAGATACCTGAATCGATTTGAATGAAAATTCTTATCCATCATTGTTTTTTTTAGCAAACATATAAAACTAAAAACATAGTAGTGTTGTGATGTTTTAATATCACTTAGGAGTACATGAGTCAGCATCTTTTGATTAACTCTGCTTCATGAACTTATAAATATGTCTCCTATGATTTTCCACATTTCTGGAAATAATGATATTTTTTTCAAATTTATTTTCTTATTAGAACTCTTAAAAGTTTACTTGAAATTTTCATCATCTACATATTTTCAGGTTCTACGTTTGCTTTTGAACAAACGTAACTCATCAAGTATGGATCAGGTACTTGGAGCATTAACTGAGGTTGCCAACTTAGACTCTGGAGCAGTTAGGAAAGTTTTCACTTTAGCGGGTCAGTCAGTTACAGATTTATCACAGTTTTTTTCTGAGGAAGATGTATTTTTTGTGTGCGGTAATGAAAGATGCACTCAAGACAATTTTGAGTTGGATTTCGAAGAGAGTAAAGCAATACAACAGTACAAAAAAACTCCAGGTCTCAAAAATGGGTATGTTTGCATCATTATAATTTTAAGGTCTAAAAGACTAACTTTGAATAATTTGAAAAAACAAAAAATGTTGAGAAAAAATAGATAATTTTTGTTAGAATTTAATATTCCAAGATGAAATTAAATTGTTTGTATGCTGTTATTTGATTACAGTCATATTTTATTTCAATCCTCAAATAGCAGTTTTTTTTTTAGTAATGGACCTAAACCAAAAATGCCCAGAAAATCATTGAATCGTACTTATGTGTCTGAAGAAAGTATTCTAGAAAAATTGAATGAAAATATTAATTCGTGTTTACCTTCACAATTAAAAAAGAAATATACTGTTGGCCGATCAATTGGAGATGGTAAATTCAATTTGTGATTTTTTACACATCAATTCAATTTGTGATTTTTTATACATCATTTCAATTTCGTTCATATTTTTTATTTTAGGTAACTTTGCTGTAGTTCGACTGTGTAAGGATAATAGCGACAATAAAGAATATGCTTTGAAGATAATAGATAAATCCAAGTGTAAAGGAAAGGTGAATATATTTTTCGATTTTTGTGAAATTGTATTGTGTATATTTTTTGATTTTATGTTATATCAATTTCCTAAAGCTGTTTTCCCAAGATAATTTTACTTGAAAGGCTTGAAATTCTATTGTTTATTTCTTGAATCAGAACTCATTTCTTGAATTTCAGGAGGATATGATTGAAAATGAAGTTAAAATATTAAGAAAAATAAGTCATCCTAATATAATGTCATTGATAAGTGATCAAGATACTAAAAATTTATTGTTTTTGGTTTGTGAGTATGTACAAGGTGAGTTATCAAATAAACATTTTGTGATGATAGGTCTTATAATATCTTCTTTCAGGTGGGGACCTTTTTGATGCGATTGCCCTAGCCCAAAAATTCTCAGAAGAGCAAGCTGCTTTATTAGTAAATCATTTAGTTTTGGCTTTAGCTTATCTACATAGTTTGAATATTGTTCACAGGGATGTAAAACCAGAAAATTTATTGGTAAGTTCCATTCTTTTTAAGCAAAGATATCAGAATTCATTTTGAAAAAAGAAATTGACAAGATATCAACTAAATTTTTTAATTTTCTATAGGTTGAGTTTGAGAATAACAGAATAAGAACATTGAAGTTAGCAGATTTCGGATTGGCTTGTGAAGTAGCTAAACCACTATATACAGTTTGTGGAACACCCACCTATGTAGCTCCTGAAATATTGGCAGAGTCAGGTTATGGATTGAAGGTACGCAGTCAATGTTTTTCCTTTCTGTTAGCTGATTACGCCCAGCAATTTTATTATGTATCTACCCATATTCAAGTAGGTTATTATTAACGAAAAATTAAGACATATGAGCCACCTGGGAATTATTGATGGAAGATTTTATATTGAAGGGCTTTTATTCCTCCATCAAAATAATGACACATTGCTTTCAAACCAGTGCTTTCCTGACTGGAAAAATCCACAAAATATCTGGTTGGTCAGAGCTGGATTCTTCCACCAAAATTTGGAATAGTTATTTATAATACAAGTGCAGAAAGCATTGATATTCTTCCACGAGTTCAAAATTCAAAAACGAGCCACGAAGTGGCGAGTTTTGGAATGAACGAGTGGTAGAATGAGCCTTCTGTACGAGTATTATACATTATTTTCTCTAATTCATTGCATTTTCATTGAAATTAATGAAATATTTCCATAAATATAATTTTGTGATTTTTGCATTGAAAAATGTTGGTTGGCAGAACTGATTTCTTTAAGGAAATTTGATGAATTGACAGAAAAAGCCGTAGCGGAAAGTTCGGAGTGCCAACATAGAATAATAAAATATAACCATGAAAACTGTGCGTTTCTGACATATTCTCGCACGATTTTGTTCTACAAGATGTGGAAGAATGAACGGAATAACCACAGAATTAGAGAAAATAATTTCTCATCCTGTAATATGAAATTCCATAAATTCGTGATTGGTATTGCAACTCGGTATAGCTGATATAAATACTATTTTTTTAATCTGCATCGAAAATGATGGACTTTCAAATATACTTTGCAAACTCCATAATATAGGATAAAGAAAAAGCAAAATAGCGAATAAAACATCTCGAATCTAAATACTCAATATTGTACACTAATCGCTCCACTCCGGAGTAGACTGAATGCTAAACGTATTTGCAGTTATTTATGCTGTAAACATTATTAATTGATTGAATTATTGTTATTTCTGATTACAGATTGACGTTTGGGCAGCAGGAGTCATTTTGTATATTCTACTGTGTGGCTATCCACCTTTTGTTAGTCAAGACAATGATCAAGAAAAATTATTTGACTGTATACTATCGGGTCAATATGATTTTCCTGATGAATATTGGGGGGAAGTCTCAGAACTGGCTAAGGAACTCATTCAAAATATGCTTCAACTAGCGCCCGAAATAAGATTTTCAGCAGAAGATGTACTAGATCATCCATGGCTTCAACTTTCACAGGTATCTTCCTAACATTTATCTGTTGAAAAATGTAAATAGTATCTAAGAGCGTATGAGAGAAGACCTATAAGTTTAAAAGTATTATGTTCAGTTTTCATGCTGAGGTCCTCATTTTTGCCTTCACTTTTCTCAATTATCAATACATCCGAATCCCATCTTTCAATTTTGCTTGGCTGGAATGGTCGTAATATTAAAGTGTTGATGATTTGTGATTTCAATTTCGGCTTCTTTTTGCTCATGTGAAATTATTATGTAAGTAAATTTTACAGTACATATTTGGAGCATTCGTGCATTGTACTATGCTTTGTTTGTAACAGAGGTACATCGAATTTTTAGAAATAATATAGAAGAATTACTACTCACACAATTCATATGATGATTCCTAAATATGTATGTTCTGATTATTTTTAAAAGATTTAGATGGAAGAATGTATTTGCCCGAACTAGTAGAAGCATTTTTCATTATTAAATTCGTTTTTGGTTCTTCAAGTTCAAATTGAAAATAATGATTGAATAGTTATAAGTGAAAAAACGCTTTTGAGAATGAAAAATCGACTTTGCTATAGCTTTAGTATATTCTATTAAGTAGCGGTTATTGCCTCATCGTGAAAATTTGGTTATTCAGTATTTTACTTTACATTTTCAATATACCCAAAAGAATTTGGAAGGCTATATTTTAAGCTGATTGGATATGATAAAGTAATAATAATCAGCTATCACATGCTTCGCTTATTTTAATTTATGGTATAATTGATTGAGAATGTGTTAATTGGATCGTATTAAATTTGAATACAAAAGAATATTTGAATTTGAAAAAAATATGCTGGTCTTATCAGAACTAGATTGGGTTTCACTTCACTTGAAATACATGCAACTGTTCAGAAAATTTTATTCAAAGTTTCGAAACTTTATTTACATTTCCTGCAGGGGATTGTTTGTGAAAATATAGATTGGAAAAAAAATCTGAAACAATTGAGCAGTGCAAGTATTTTCAAATCTACAACAATATCTTTTCAAATCTTCTCCTCAAGGCCGGCCTGTATAATATCATGAATAATTGAATTTTATTGAAAAAAAATTGGACTTGTATCGCTAGAAGCCAAATAGTTGAATAATAAATATGAAATATAAGAAATTATATCAAGTGATACCTCAGCTCATTTTTTTCACAAGTCATATTAATTTTCATAGCACTAGTAGGGAGATTTAGTTAGTATTATTGATCAACATATAACATTAAGTGTAATACAATATTATCACAGGAAACCAATTGGTGTATATGTCGATAATTTGAACAGCATTTAATGAATAATTAAAAGTGATTCATTGAATAATAGTTAGCCACCTAAACTTTAATTGCATTTTGAGGAAAGCCAAATTTTTTGAATCATAATGATTCTCGAAGTTTCCAGGAATCACTTTTTCAGCTTGGGACTAATGATATGAAAAGTCCTTCGACAAAAATAATTAATTTAGAAAGAGTAAGATACTTTTTCTAGACATACCATCTGTATATTTTCTAAAATTATTGTGAAGCTACATTCATTAAGATAAATTACTCATGATGAAATTTAATTTTATCCAATTGATATCGAGAAATCTCTAAAAGTTGTTTCTTGATGTTATTTGTCTGTATACATTTGGCTTTACTATAAATACAATTGTTTCAGTATTACAAGACAAAAAATAGTGACTTTAATCAAACAGATTTCAGAGGAAAAAATTATTTCCATTTATTTGCCTTCTGATTCCACCATATTTTTTGTAGGAGCCTCCCTACATGCAACCAGATAATTTATTTAACTCGATTTTATTTTTCCACAAAATGCCTTGATAGAGAATGGAAAAATATGGTTTATGAATTGGATAATAGTATTTGACTCAAATTATCTGAAGCAATATTGTCTAATATTTTAATATTTGATACAAAATATATATAACTCATTATATTTTTTTAGTGTGCTCAAATATGAATAAAGAATCTTTAGTTCAAAATATTCCTGGTGTAATTCAGGGGAATATGTATTCATTTCTAAAAAATGAGGAAAAGTTGGGTACTTGTGGGCACTTGATAGGATTTCATCTTTTTTCTTGGTTTGGTTTTTCTATTATTTATACTTAGATGAAATTCACATTTCTTTAATTAATAATCCACTGTCTTATTGCAAATAGGGTTTTCGAACCATAATTTCACCTAAAATTTATGATATTTTTAACGTCAAGGTTTTATAATATAAACATTGTTTTCAAATCGACCAAAACCTCTGGCTGTCTGAAGAAGCAAGAATGATTTTGAAACAGATGAAGTGCCTATATTCTAATAATCTTTGTTCAACATTTTGATGAATTGTTATACATATATGATGAACCAATTGAAATTTCAATAAGTGGTATACATGTCACTGATTTGTTGAGCTATACAAGAATCCAATTGATGCTCAGGAAGTCCTTTTTTTTCACATTAATAGGAATCTCTTCTCAAATGAAGACTGATAGATTATGAGATATGTAATCAATATTCACATCCTATTTTAAGTCTCAAAAATATCTTATTATATTTTAGTTTTCATGGAAAGTAAAAAATTGCATATCATGTAAAGAACCAAAGTTTTTTAGTTTATTCCAAACATCCTCTTATTTAACCAAAGTGTCTCGAAATTTGAATGTTAAAAATATTTGAAATAAATTTTCAAGAATATAATATATGACGAAATTATAGTAAGTTTATTATAGTTTTCTATTGCTGGAATAGGCAAATTATTGCAATGTTAATTGAATAAACTTTTGTGATGAATTTTTAACGACTATAAACGATTTGGTAATTGTATTTATTTTGTAACGATATTAGTTAAATGAGTATTTATTTATGCGTTTAAACATCACTGTTCATTTTATTGTGTTTTATTTTTTATATTTTATATGTACCATATTGAAATTTTCAATATTGAATTGTAAATAAACGCTTTCAGTTTTTTTCAGTGATTTAATTTTAGTATCCCCTTAAAAAACTATGATCTAACCTACATACTTAGAGTCGAATGATGTGACTGCATGATCCGAATATCCATACCAATTTTCATTAATATCATACAAAAGACATATGAAGATTCCGGGAATTTCAATAGCACTTGCTCTAAGCTTATCCTTCATTTGGAAATAAAAATAAAATTATTCATCCCATCAGACCAAAAAAATTGTATGAGATGCCCCTGGGTCATCAAAACTCTGTTTTGCAGGCTGAAACTGTAGCTGTCTGCCATAGATTAAGGTATATTTCCTTAGTATTTATCAATGCTATCTGCATATGTGCCAAAAAGTGTCTCCAAGGCACAATGAAATTTTGAAGCCTGATATCTTTAATGCTTCGGAACTTTTTCGAGTAGCATAATTTCATATTTTTTATGACCGATCACAAAAGTAGAACCATCAAGATTGAGTGCAAAAATTAAGGAAAAACATTTTCAAATGCAAAATAAAAAAATATCTTTCACCAAATCGATGGGAACAATGGTCAAATTTACCGAATTGCGAATTGTCCAGCTTATTCTCCAGATTCGACCCCCAGTGATTACAAACTTTTTGCAGACCTTAAAAGAATGCTCCAAGGAAAGAAATTTGGCTTTATTGAAAAAGTAATGATTAAATACGAAAAAAAAGTTCAAAATTTACAGTGTTTTCCGACATAATTTCTATGAGCAGCAACCCAAAAGTACTAAATTATGACCACATGTGATGTACTTCCGCTTCTGCATGTGCCAGGTGCTGTAATTAGAAATCGATATTGGATAAGTTTCACTTTACGTGTGGGACGTAATATCAAAGTCCTGTTCGATTCCAGACCCCTCTACTATTTATCTCTTAATTCTAGTTTACAACTTGAATTAAAGCTCTTCTGGTACCTAATAGATCCCTAATTCAAATAAATCAATGGCGGTAAGTATCGGAAATTTAGGTGGTCTCGATCAAATTGAATCCTGCAAATCGGAAAATACTGACTGCATAGTGAGAAATTTAGAAATAAATTGTGAACGATATTCTTCAGTTAATCGACTATTATTATTCGTTGTATTGTAGACAAATTTGACAGTGGTACCATGTTGGTATATACCATCTGGTAATCTTCACTTTGAAATTTGTCTACAATACGACGAATAGTGACAAGTGACTAGATTAACTAAATTGTCGTCCATGAATTCCTCTTAAATTTCTCTCTTGCAACTTTCAATCCAGGTGCCCCATCTTGTAACAATCAGGAACAGCGGAAGTGATATCTTCTCATCTTTAAATTTGGCAAATTTTACTTTCTTGGTCAAGATATCAATACATTTACATTTTTATAAAAAGAATATCACAGCACCTTTTCTTTCGTTCTTAACAGATACGATTTATTCACTTCTTCAACTACCATAACACCAAAAACAAAATTTGCTTTGCATCTTTATTCAACATCCGTTATTTGATCTAATGAAACCAAAATATTTATTTATTTAGCTTTTTCTCGTAGCTTTTGTTTGTATTTCTATTTGTTTCCCTTTTTTATTTAAGAATAAATAGATACATGTTCTGGACGAACATTTCTTTTTTCCATGAATTTTCACATAAAAATATTATCAAGTGGAAGAACATGCCGTGAGTGCAGGTTTCAACGCTTCAAGAAAGGTGATTTTGAAGTCGAAGACCAGCATTGCGGTGGAGGAGAGAAGGTTTTCGAATATGCGGAATTGGAGGCATTACTTGATCAAGACTCGGGTCAAACGCAACTAGAGTTGGCAGGATCATTGAGAGTGACGCAACAAGCCATTTCAATTGGATGAATTGAATTGAAGCGCACTTCTGGTTGAATGGCTACGTCAACAAACAAAACTGCCGCATTTGGAGTGAAGCTAATCCTCAAGTGTATGTCGAAACACCGTTACATCCAGAAAAACTGACTAATTGGTGCGCTTTATGGGCTGGTGGAATCATTGGTCCGTACTTCTTCAAAAACGATGATGGCCAGAACGTTACAGTCAATGGTGATTGGTATAGAGCCATGATTAACTTTTTCATTCCTGAATTGAACAACCATGATGTCCTGGAGCTGTGGTTCCAACAAGACGGCGCAACATGTCACACAGCTCGTGCCACAATCGATTTATTGAAAGACACGTTTGGTGACCGCCTAATTTCACGTTTTGGACCTGTGAATTGGCCTCCAAGATCTTGTGATTTAACACTTTCTGTGGGACTATGTAAAGTCATTGGTCTATGCGGATAAGCCACAAACCCTTGACCATTTGGAAGACAACATTCGCCGTGTTATTGCCGATATACGGCCACAAATTTTGGAAAAAGTAATCGAAAATTGGACGTCCAGATTGGACTACATCCGAGCCAGCCGTGGCGGTCATATGCCAGAAATCAAATTTAAAATGTAATGCCACAAGATTATCTTGCGAATGAATAAAATGCATGTCAATCAAATAATCCATCGTTGTTTTATTGCAATTTAAAGTTTTATAGCTCTAAAAAAAACACCCTTACTTAGACTATAATATCTACTCATGCTTTGTTGTTTGAAGTTGACAAATTGTATTGCTCTATCTCAAAAGAATCCTAGTCATCATCGTAGGTATAAAATGAGTAACCGCAATAATAACGAATTCCCATGACTGCAAATGCATTTATTCATGTCATGTGCAACTGTGCACAATGAATGACGAATTCCTTATTCAACGGATATATTTCCTTTTTCCCGGAAACTCATGTATTACTCGGGAAACCACTCCAGCAACTCCTTCACTCAATTGCCTCAGCAATTCGAATTCAAAAGCGAGAGTGTTGGCTGACACAGAAGCAGATGCCGACAACGATAGTAGGATTCCGCGAAATTCAAAGAATCCTCCTAGGAGTTCTCGGTATGGATTTGCCATTAGATTTAACCGTCGACGGATGCGCGTGCGTCAATCGCACGTGCTCCGGGTTTCAGATGTTTGCAGCCGCCGCCTGCTGCCTGCTACGATATTGCAGACTGCGTGACGGACAGGAGTCCTTTTTTTCCCCTTTTTCTCTTCTTCGTTTGCACGGTGCGAAGTTTGTCACTGCGGTGGGAGAAATTTGATGTTGATGGTGGAATTGGGATGTAACGGGTGTTTTTTGAAAATCTTGAGAATTTTGAATAATAATACAAGAAAGAAATATTGTTGAATTTTTTTTTATTATTATAATGTGGTGGATGATTTCATGGCATTTATTTTTCAATTATGTCCGCTGTGACCACGAGTCACATAGTCCACTTCGGGATTCACTACTTGGCTTGATTTTCAAGCTACTTGGCTTGAGCTAGATTTGATTTTATTGTGTAGTGTCACGTCAATGAAATAATTATGAAATGAGAAGGAACCTTGCAAAGAAAACTTTTATTTATTAAACTCATTGTATAAAAGATACGGAAAATATCAACTTATTTTAAATATAAACAAATCAAATCACTATATAAATCATAACAAAATAAAAAATAATAAAGAAAAACAAGTTTCTGAATATTGAGAAACCTCCAGGCTTTGTTTGATTTCATAATTTTCCATTCAGGATCTAAGACACATGAGGCATCTTATAGATTTGTCGCCTAACCTATTGCGGGGTTTTGTAATTGTAAGAGCAGCTCTGGAAAATTTTTTTTAACATAAGCTGAAGATGCTGGCGTTGATAAAAAATCCTTGGCCATTTTGGCCAAGTTTGGAAAGATATTGCTGAAACAATCAAAATCTACCAATAGATTTCATAGAAATGTGAAAAAAAAATACTAATAAAGTCACACTGGCGAATGCTTCAGTCTCTCGGCGCTCGAGGAATCCCCTTATTTAGTCTAAGAGCGCACGAGATTGCAGAAATATATGCCGTGCGACGCGTGCATACCAAGCTCAAGTAATATCAAGTGGCTTGATATCAAGTCAAGCAATAAATATCTAAAATCAAGTCAAGTCAAGCTCAATAAGTATGTAATTTTTCACGAGCTTGATTTTCAAGTCAAGTAGTTGGTTAAAATGTCAAGCTACTTGGTTTGATGAATCCCTAAGTCCATTCGATCAGTTCAATTTTTCACTACTTTTTCCAAAAAATCAATATTATATGTTAAATTCTATGATTCCTATTGGAAAAACCCTCATAAACCAGGGTTATTTTTTGTATACATTTACATTCCTTAAAGTCCTTGTTTTCATAGTTGTAGATGAGTCTATTGTCAATGTCATCACTCGGTGTTGTACAAATACCTACTGTCGATAACATCAGTTTGATATGTATGTCACGTTTTCATTCATGTATGGCGCCACCCTCTTAACAAGCATTGTCTGTTAATGTTGGAAGGGTGTAATTTATTCACCCATGTACATTTTGAATCGTATAATGACGTGATGTTCATAACATGTGAAAAGTACTGACGTGAAGCCTGAACCCTTGGAGACCACAGAGCAGTCTATACAAAGGGTGTTTTTTTTAAGAGCTATAGAACTTTAAATTGCAATAAAACAACGATTTTTCGATTGACATGAATTTTATGTATCCGCAAGATAATCTTGTGGCATTACATTTTAAATTTGATTTCTGGCATATGACCGCCACGGCTGGCTCGGATGTAGTCCAATCTGGACGTCCAATTTTCGATTACTTTTTCCAACATTTGTGGCCAGTTATCGGCAATAACACGGCGAATGTTGTTTTCCAAATGGTCAAGGGTTTGTGGCTTATCCGCATAGACCAATGACTTTACATAGGCCCACAGAAAGTAGTCTAGCGGTGTTAAATCACAAGATCTTGGAGGCCAATTCACAGGTCCAAAACGAGAAATTAGGCGGTCACCAAACGTGTCTTTCAATAAATCGATTGTGGCACGAGCTGTGTGACATGTTGCGCCGTCTTGTTGGAACCACAGCTCCTGGACATCATGGTTGTTCAATTCAGGAATGAAGAAGTTATTAATCATGGCTCTATACCGATCACTATTGACTGTAACGTTCTGGCCATCATCGTTTTTGAAGAAGTACGGACCAATGATTCCACCAGCCCATAAAGCGCACCAAACAGTCAGTTTTTCTGGATGTAACGGTGTTCCGAAATACATTTGAGGATTAGCTTCACTCCAAATGCGGCAGTTTTGTTTGTTGACGTAGCCATTCAACCAGAAGTGCGCTTCATCGCTAAACAAAATAAAATGGACGTAGTGCGCGATACGTATTCCGCACAGAACCATTATTTTCGAAATAAAATTGCACTATTTGCAAGCGTTGTTCATGCTTGAGTCGATTCATGATTAATTGGCAAACCAAACTCAGAATAAATCACTTGACAGCTGTTAAATCGGTCGCCATCTTGAACAGTAATGCCAACTTAAAGTTATATACCTCGAAAAAAAACCCGTTATTTTCGGGATGTTCCGTGAAGAAAAAATTGAAGATTTCATTTCAACGTTTCGACTACAAAAGCATGTTTCACATATCAGCCAAATGACTGTCAAGATGACCTCTTCGAGAAATCACAAGATCAGGAAAATTTTCTTGCAAATCAGCGATTGTTTCTTTGCTTGTATGCTAAGTAGCATCCTTTTTACTGAAAATAAATGTCATCCACATCAATATCTCCATGAAATCATTAATCATACTCTAATTCCTAAGATGGACGAAGAACCGACAAACTAGGGGTTTCGTCAACACTACTGGCTATACAGGAGCAATATTCTCAGTTGTTCTTGAGTGACGCACACGGTTTCGAATCTTCACATCTCTAATTTGTCCCAACATTTCATACTTTCCACTAGATTCATTATTGCTGACCGAGAAGTTTTTTGAACTGTGACTGCAAATTTGTCACCATTTTTATAATGAATTTTGACAATTTCAATGCGTTTTGTAGCATGCATCGATCCATTTTTTGTAATGGCGTAGTTTTTACTTGTCAAATGTCAAAATATGACAGTTTCGAAAGTGACTGCTGCCCAGATAGCGGGGTATTCAAAATGAAACCTCTAATTGGAAAAACCATCATAAATCAACATGAAATTTAATCTGCCATTCTCTTCATTTATTCCACAATTGTTGAAACTTTCCAAAAGCCTCAGCTTTTGAAAAATATGGCACATTTGTCTCTTTTAACTGTCCTTACAAATATACACCGTCTTTTTCAGGTCAAGGTAGGAAAGTTCTCATAATTAATCATACTTTTCTATTTCAGTATTCTAATGAGTTCACTACAGTTCTGAAAATAGTGCTGTGATAAACTCATTACTGTATTGTTTTCAGTTAAGTTTTCGTTTTGTGGTGGTCTACACTGACTTCCGATCCTATCAAATTTCAACACACTTCAATTGTCAATATAATATAATTTTGATAGAGTGAAATGATTTGCAACATTATTCGCAACTTCTCTTAATTCTGGTGGTGTTAAATCGATTTCGTCAGACATATTTCACAAATTTGATGCGTAATTATAAATTATTTCGAAATTCGAAACGTACGATTCTAAATCCGTAATCTGTCAATTTTCGTAACAGTCACACCAACTGCCAAGATACAATACAAAAGTCACCAGGATGTATCATCTGAATTTTTCATTGAATTTCGACAATGTTTCACAAAACTTGATAGAAATAGAGAAAATATCGTCTAATAATCGTTGCAGAAGGCAATTCCAACACTCATGCGTTGGAATAGGAGCCCATTCTGCAACTTGTTTTACTATTTAAGTACGCTGTATCATATCGACAATAGTGGTTTAGTTTAATCTTTTATTGAATCTTCATATTTTGTTAAGTTTTAACTGCGACATTCCAGTTATCATGTTCACGGACATCGTTTGTTATCAGAGTGTCGAACATTATCGTTTAAGACCATTCCTGGCTCATTAGAGACATGATAGAGCAATCGTTTTCTGAAAAGGATCGTTAAAAAAACGAAATAGATTTACTAGGGTGAAACGAAAAATTCGATTCTCAAACAAAACGCCAGAATTAACTCCCCAATTAGCCATACCTAATCTTACATCAGAATCGCCCCACTGACGTCCCAATACGGCATATTTTACAGGGCGCAACATAACTCAGCATTTCCCTGAGAGCGTAGGATGTAGAGGAGGTTTTCCCATAATTCAGGAGATAAAACCCCCAAAGGTCGCCTCACTTACTGAGCTCCTCCGCCTACTCTCTTCGTTTTCCTTGGGGCTGATCTCATTTCATTACATGCAGCGATCTGCCTCCAGGCCGGACCGGTATTAACACAAAGAGAGAAAATTGTACTGCTAAATGCTGAGTGAATTTCCATGCCGAGAAAGCCGATATTTCTGTAATTGGATTTCTGTTTCCCTCGTGTTTATATTGCGTTTCTTGTCTTTGTCGGTTTACCGTGAGGTTGTGATTTTTCGCGTGAAAACAATGAATATATAAGTATCTGAATGTGTTTTGTCTGGTTGTTTTAAGACCAAATCTAATTTTGTGCAGATGTTATCAAGATAACTTTCTGACAAAAAAGATACTTGAAATTTCTATGCTACGTTTGAGGCTCAAGGAGCATTTGTAAAGGGTGTTTTTTTTTTCGAGGTATATAACTTTAAGTTGGCATTACTGTTTAAGATGGCGACCGATTTAACAGCTGTCAAGTGATTTATTCTCAGTTTGGTTTGGCAATTCATCATGAATAGACTCACGCCTGAAAAACGCTTGCAAATAGTGCAATTTTATTTCGAAAATAATGGTTCTGTGCGGAATACGTAGCGCGCACTACGTCCATTTTATTTTGTTTAGCGATGAAGCGCACTTCTGGTTGAATGGCTACGTCAACAAACAAAACTGCCGGATTTGGAGTGAAGCTAATCCTCAAGTGTATGTCGAAACACCGTTACATCCAGAAAAACTGACTGTTTGGTGCGCTTTATGGGCTGGTGGAATCATTGGTCCGTACTTCTTCAAAAACGATGATGGCCAGAACGTTACAGTCAATGGTGATCGGTATAAAGGCATGATTACTAACTTTTTCATTCCTGAATTGAACAACCATGATGTCCAGGAGCTGTGGTTCCAACAAGACTACGCAACATGTCACACAGCTCGTGCCACAATCGATTTATTGAAAGACACGTTTGGTGACCGCTTAATTTCACGTTTTGGACCTGTGAATTGGCCTCTAAGATCTTGTGATTTAACACCACTAGACTACTTTCTGTAGGGCTATGTAAAGTCATTGGTCTATGCGGATAAGCCACAAACCCTTGACCATTTGGAAGACAGCATTCGCCGTGTTATTGCCGATATACGGCCACAAATGTTGGAAAAAGTCATCGAAAATTGGACGTCCAGATTGGACTACATCCGAGCCAGCCGTGGCGGTCATATGCCAGAAATTATATTTAAAATGTAATGCCACAAGATTATCTTGCGGATAAATAAAATTCATGTCAATCGAATAATCCATCGTTGTTTTATTGCAATTTAAAGTTCTATAGCTCTAAAAAAAACACCCTTTACTTGGCTCGATGAATCCCTAATTGTATAGGCTCAGTTATATATTTTGGACCTTGCTGTGTTCTCTCAATCCTCATATTATGTTTATGTATATAATCGAGAATTTGTTGAAAATTTGTGTTGATTCTGTTGGACGTAGTCAGCATATTTGAAAATGAACGATGATACCACAACATACGTCAAAATGAATTGACTTCTGTCGCATTTTTCAATGAACAGAAAGTTATACTTTCAAGTTTACACAAAACCAACCCCGTATTTCTGACCGGAGCTGCTAAATTATTGTTATTATTGCTGTGAGCGAAACAGCCCGGCTAGCCTGGAGCAACAAAGGGCTTCCACTGATTAAAATGCTGTTACAATATTCATTCTCTGCTAATTTCTAGCTGACTGAATGGCCACTAATAAGGGGGATCCAGCAAGCTGTAGGTATATATTAAAATGGATGATTTGTGGTCTGGAACGAATGATATTCTGTTCGCTTCTTGAGCCATATTGCAGATATAACTTTCAATTAATGTCTGGCTCAGTTCATAGTGGGACGAAGAACAGTCGAGGAAAATTGAAATTGATAAATCAACTCCTGTAGAAAATAGGTTATTAAGTTATCAAAATTACGTCATATTGAAATCGATGAAGAATAGAATTGAATCTTTTATGGGGATTATTCATAGAAGGACCTAGAAACTTGAAAATTACAGGGTAGGTTCGGATCTTGATTGAGTTTGTTAATGGGTGAAATCTGACTTGGTGTTCCGTAAATATGGGTGTTTGAAATTTTGATTTTTGGGTTGATCCTTGTTTCATATCAATACTATGTGATATTTTCGCAGGATATGAAATTCAACAACTCACCAAGAACTGAGGTATGCAATGGACTAGTTTAGTGATGTTGATAATACTATATTTGACACGATAGAATTAAAATATAGAGCAAAACTGATAAATCAGTGAAAAAATTTTGAAAATCCATCAATAAATGACTGAGAAATAGATTATTTAAATTTACGTATTTTAGCGCGGAACGTCTTTGGTCTGTGACGTCACGGCACTTGCCTGTGATCGCTACACCATAAATTACGTTTAAATAATTAGCCGCGCCTAGGCTCTCGCGCCGTTTGTAGTTGTACAGTGTAGTTTTAACTCGAGTTTTGTTTTTATGTCACCATAATGGAAGAAGGCTTCGTGAAAGGATAAAGTGACAATTTGCCTAAAATAGATATATTCGCAGTGATGGAGTTATTTTCTTCAAATCCATCTTATGTCAGTGCTGAAATAAAAGGAGTTAAACTTTTCAAGTAAGTATCTGATTTTGAGTTTGCTTCATCATGGTTCAACTTGTACATGTACAGTCATTGGTCTAAGCGGATGAGCCACAAACCCTTGACCATTTGGAAGACAACATTCGCCGTGTTATTGCCGATATACGGCCACAAATGTTGGAAAAAGTCATCGAAAATTGGACGTCCAGATTGGACTACATCCGAGCCAGCCGTGGCGGTCATATGCTAGAAATTATATTTAAAATGTAATGCCACAAGATTATCTTGCGGATTAATAAAATTCATGTCAATCAAATAATCCATCGTTGTTTTATTGCAATTTAAAGTTCTATAGCTCTAAAAAAACACCCTTTATAATACTCGTACATTCTAACACAAGTTTATTCGAAAATTCGCAATTCGTGGCTCGTTTTTGAATACCAACAATGCCTTCTGCACCTGTATTATAAATAACTATTCATAAATGTTTCTATTTCCTCAACAAAATTGTTCCAACAAAGTGATAATTGTGCTGAAAGTAGATACATTTTTTATGTCATGTATAAAGATACTTGCAGATTAATTGATCGGATACTAATTTTTTATTCATCCCAGATTAATAGTAAAATATCATCAAAGTCTAAAAGAGATCGATTAGCCCATTACCCTCCAGAACTTCACTCATCTTCCATAAACGTCAACACCACCTCCAAACAGATTCATAACGGCTCCAGAAGCTACCGGAAAATTAAAAAACCGATAACATCACCCCAGCCCCACCATATACACCCGAAATTGCACCATATGCATTTTTATGAATCAGCGATCCCTCAGCAATAAACCGATGACTACCCACAATCCAGGAGGAGTCCAGACGGTCGGGAGAGAATGCAACAGAGTATACAGCACGTGACACAGCGATACTCCCGAAGAACAAATACAAGTTGTCCTTACAGGGGATTCCAATTGGATTCCCATACTGAGCGACGATGAGTCATCCACCAAATAGCAAAGGGAATTACGGGGGATTCTCTGAACGGAACAGCCCGCTTGATTCTGCGTTGCCGATGAATGGGGAAGTGGCAGGGCCGGAGTAGCGCCCCAGGGCCTTTGCGCCTCGGGCTGCACTTACTCCGCGTCCCCTTTCTTGTAGGATCGATCTTGGTGGATTTGCCTTCGGTTGCCGATGGTAATCTTGTCGATTTACTCGCGTTTCGAAGACTTGCTGAGTATTACTGAAGATTTGTATGTTATCTTTTGAAGTATACATGTGTATTTGAATCTTCTTCTTTTAGTGCTTCTTCTAGGGGACAACCATGGCAAATTTGCCCCTCTTTTGAGCGGTGTGAACCAACGTTCTGACCGTCATCCTTGTCCAGTCTCTTATATTCTTCATTTAGGAGTGTTGTCTTCTTCCTGGACCTCGTTTTCTCTTTATTTTGCTCTTTAAGATCAACTGGCGCAATTGATAATGATCACTCTCAACAAATAGGCCGTTTTCCTCGTTTTAAAGCTTCCTATCTGCATTGACGCTGTCTAACACCTTCTCATTCGACACTTCATCTGTGCAAGAAATCTTGAGACTTCTATAAACCCACATTTCAAATGCTTCGATTCGCCTCAAAGAATCCAACTTGATTGTGCTGGCTTTCACCCCAAATAAAAGAACAGAGTGTATGTATATAGCATTCACTCGCTCAAATGCTAATCTAGCATACTCTATTCTTGATCTTATTTCGATGTCTGGATCTAGACTGTCAGTTATCTAGCAACCCAAGTATTTGATTTTGTTCACTTGTTGACGTCATGCCATCACTTAAATTGATTAACTGTAGATACCTTGATCTAGATCAGATTTATTTTGGTGTCCTCCAGTGTTTCTGAAATGAGACAGAATAATCTTATATTGCAAATGAGTAGAAATAATGTCCACTATTAATAAGTAGAAGGTTTTGCTCAAAAGGAAGAGGTAAATGTTGAATCACATCCTTTTATTAGCTTTAATGATGAGTACCTTCTATTTGCGAACAATTCCTTCTACACAGAAGTAGATGGAATCATACGGAAAACACATGTTGAAAAGTGGAATCAGCTGTTCTGTTTGGTGAGATTTCTGTAGAACAGAAATACAGTTCCATTCCTGTAAAACATTTTAGATAGATATCTATTTTATTTTCAAAGTAATCTGTAAAAGTTGATAATAAGGTCAAATGAAAGTGAAATTGATTAAGAGAAGAACTGTATATCTTTCTGTTCAAAAAAGGACCCATACTACAATATTGGAGATCGCCACTTCAGCTGGCTGAAATACCTACCTTTTTATGGTCACCATTTCTTTTTCAAGTAGTTTATTAAATTTCCTCTCTATTTCATCACCTGGATCTGAGGAGGATGTCATCAATCATGGCTCCAAACCATCTCCTATTAGAGCAGCATTGCGTTTTGTATGCATAACTTTTTAAGTTGAGAAATTTTCCAAATTTTGGCCAATTGACATCAGCGCTTGTGAACATTTCTTTTATGTCACATGTTACTCGAACATTAAGGATAGTGAAACAATCACTCCCATTGCTGTTGGGAAACGGTAAATACTCTGCCATAATTCCTTAGCCTGCACAATTTCATCAGAGGTAGTAGAATTTTATCCACTCTTTCCAGTACTTTTATTAACGACAGTACTCAAGGTTAGCGACGCCATACTTTGTGATACCCCTAGTTTTTCCCGATTCCACTTTGATACCCTGGATTAACAAGATATTGCAAGCATACCTTCATTTGTTGTTCTGGAGAGAGAGCATCCTTTCCAGACTCTAGGACTTGGCCTAAAAAGTAGTTCGACATCCATTCTACATTCCTTAAAGTGAAATAACCCTCAATTTTTTTGGTTTGTGGAGTTTTATGCTCTTTGTAAAAGTTTACCTCTCTCACATTCACTACAATAGCCATATTGCACTACAATTCACAACTCACTCTTTTACTTCAACAAATAATCTGCTATTGACCAGATGCATCATTGTTGAAGGATTTGCTTCAAATCGAAGGTAAATGGTGACTTTTATTGATAAAACCATTTACTCCAGTTATAAGCAAATTCTCTGATTTATATGTAGAGTTAATATGATATTTTTTTTTAATAAATCCCTTCTGACATAAATATGTATAGGATACGTCTACAGAAAAACAAAGGAACAAGAAAAATTAATTCTATGAGCATCGATGAGATCAAAAATCAAACAAAACATCTGTATCTCTCAAATACTCATTCACACTGTAATAAGCCTTATTCACCAATTATTGTCTCAGTTTGGTCCTGAACACAGTCACGTCAAGCTCTCTCAACGAAATTGGAAGATGATTATACAACCTTATACTCTGAAAATGAGGAGAACGCTCATATTTGGACGTTCTGTGAGCAGGAACAAACAGATTTGATACATTTCTTGTATTGTAGTGATGATTATCAGAAAGATTTGGTAATCTCCTGTTATTTTCCTTTACATAAATCAAACACTTATAAATATATAATGAAGCCACAGTCATTATCTGCCTATCAGCAAAAACTCTTTTACATGAGGTACGAGAGTTGAAAGTAGAAGTAGAAGGTTTCGTTTATTTTTCATTGATACAGATAGAAGAATTTGCTTCTAGCAGTAGTAATGAATTTGCTGCTAAGTAAAAGATTTTCTTTCATTTCATTATCATGACTCATTGGATTCTTCAGATTCAGCCTTAAACCCTAATGCGGTCCTGGATCCGTCCACCCTGTCGGTGTTTGATTAAGGTAATAACTTGAAGCGTGAGATTGGTTACAATCGGGCGACAGTGCAAAGCAATGCAACCCTCCCATGCATGTGCCACCCCCTCAGTTGGCCGTGGATTGTTGAAGACTGTAAGTGTAACCCGATATTGAGATGCGGGCGGCTGTCCATTGTCGGCGTTTTTGTGTTGACTGATCTCATTTTCCGGCTTTTTGGTGATGTGAGTGCCAACGATATAATGAGCAGTGTCGGGGGTTGTGGAATCAGTGAAGGTGAAATCGGATTATGATCTGAGATCGGCGGATTTTGGTTCGGTGTTCGGTTTGGTGCTAATTGTGGTGTAATTGGTTCGTTTCGGGGAGGTCGGCATCTGTTCTGGTGCCTCGGAGACCTTCGCATGTTTTTACGCAAAAATGTATGTCTCTTACTTCTCACAACTCAAGTTTGAACATCATTGTTAAAACAAGTTTTATACTTTCTGAGTTCTATGTTATTGGATATCAACAATATGAGGTTTCGACTTTCATGTTCATCCTCAGACACTGAAGGTTTTACAAATATAATACCTGAATTCTTATAAATTAACAATTCAGCTATGAAAAAGGCGATAAGAAAAACCAGAAAAGTGATATGAAATTTGGTAAAGAAGGAGAAAGCATGTTTGATCGTTATGCAAATTTCAGGTATTATTTGAACGCGTTCAATATTTTGGAATAACACAGTTCTGTTTATGAGTTATAAAGGTTAAAAAACTCTACTTGATGAAGGCAATTCAATATAAATATCGAAATTATGACATCATTGTGCCAAAACTCTCTGAAATTGTTATTTCAATTGTTAATGTTGATTTGCATACCTATCTCACAGAATAGTAAGCGAGATGATCAATGACTAACTATTGTGATCTCTGTGAAATCCTCACAAGAGAAACAGTTTATCTCAGTTAGCCAACGGTTCCTAAAATGCAAGTTCGCGAAATAGATATGCACGTTTTGAGTTTGCAAATTCAGTATTTCCAACTATGACACTGATGAGGAAAAGTTGTATTGAAAATACAAAAATTCCGAAACGTAGGTCTGTATGCGAATTTAGTTGTTCAATTTATAAACCAATTTGTACCGTCTTGGATAATTTATTTTTCTTTTGTTTGTTTTGATATTTTGTCAATTTGGAAACGAAACAATAAATCAAATAGTGAAGGTTTTGCCAAAATGACGTCATAATATTCACAGTTCTGTTTGTTCACTCAAAATTCCAAAACTATTGCTGTTCACTAGCTTTAGCTTATAAATTTCAATGGATACTTAATAGTTGAATCTTCTGTCTTTTGATTCCACAAACGATATAATTTGCTTGTTGTCCATTGTGGGGAAAGGGTGATAATTTTCGTAAGTAATTGCACAAGTGCATCAAAATTACCGATAATTTTGCATGACAGCGTGTTGTCAATTGTCATAAAAACTGCATGAATTCATTTTCATTTTTGGAGAAAGAGCCCTCCACCTTCGGTGTCGGGCTCTTTCTCCAAAAATGAAAATGAACTCATGCTGTAATTTTCGATAATTGTTCTCCAGATACATAGAATTTTTGACAGGAGGGAAATATTCGCTGTAATTTTCGATAATTGTTCTCCATATACATAGAATTTTTGACAGGAGGGAAATATTCTATGAAATGTGTTCCAAAGGTGAAGAATAATTTATTTTTGGTGGAATTCATTTGATATTCCTTAAATCTAGCTTCCTGTCTTTCCTATATATTTCATCTTGTAAGTTGAACATGCTAACTCATGAACTACTGATTTATTTGAGCTTGGGGTTGAATCTTCTGCATTGAATAACAACGATGATATTTAATTTATTGGTTTGAAGGTAATACTCAGGTTTAATTACCAATACCTGGAATTATAGACATCTGCATGACGGTCAAAAATTGTTTTCTCCTACTTACTAAATTTTATAGCCCCTTTTTGTACCAGAATTCATATAAATATTATGTACCATCTAAAGAACCCTCAGTGTCTGAAAATGATCTTGAATTAAGTTCGAAAACTGCGTGATTACAAAATGTTAACCTCACATTGTTGATATCCAGTTTATAGTAGTAAAAATAAAGAAAGTAAAACTTGTTTTAACCATCAACTACCAAATATTAACGCCTAAAACAGTTTGAATTTGGTGTTTTAGGCATTGATTGATTCGGTCTTCATTTGATAAAAACTCGTTCTATTTTGAAAATAATTTTAAACTTCAAATTACTATGAATATCTTTACGACCTAATTTTTTAGCAGAGATTTTCAAGCTATTCAGTCGGGGTCTGATTAATTTTGGCTTTTGAAGCAAAACATGAAAAGATTGGGAATCCTCTGAATACAATATCCTCCAAAATTCAAACGTTTTTCATTCAAACTAATTTAGAATTAAAAAAAATAAACGGAAATAGAATTTAATTTCAACTATCACTCCATGAAGTTATAACCTGGACTTTTGAATCATCTGTATAGTGTTTTTTCTATCCATTACCGAAATATAAAAACCAACTTCCGTATTATGATGACAACACGCTGTCATGCAAAATTATCAGTAATTTTGATGCACTTGTGCAATTACTTACGAAAAATTTACTACACATCATTTAGAATGAAATTCTTCAATCTTTTGGGGAACGAATCAATCAGAAACTCTTATCAACAATTTTCATCATATTTTATGGTCTCTAAATAGTTTTCGCGAAAAATTGATCTACTGCCGAGGAAATACAAGGGGATAGCAAAATAAGCAAAAAATTGAAATTCCGAATGTTTCAAATCTAAAAAAGTGAGTGTAGATACCCGTATATTTCAAAAATGAACAATGCCCGCCTCAATCGTCAATCTTCAAATGAAGAAGAAAAGTCTCTCGACTGGGATTCCCCCTCTACTCTAACCGGGACCGTGAAAAGGAGGCCAATTTCCGGAGATAGCCTTCTAGAAGCGGATGACACCTTAGATAAATTCCCTCTTGATTTGAAAGCTGAAAAAGAGATTTATTATATGTCAGCCAGGATGAAGGAAGAGCTGGGGAAATTCAAAAGTGAGTAATTAGAGTTTAATTATTTCAGTTAATGTGAGTCGGTTAAATAATCCTTTCTGACTGGATGAAAAATATTTTTTGGGATTATCCGGGATTTTTTAGCCGTCAGTGATTCTATAGGAGAGGTTGACCTAGAAATTTATAATTCAGTGTGGCAGCTTGGTATATTCTTTGAATCAAACAGTTAAATCCGTGAGTTAAAAGAAATATAAATAGAAAAAACTTGATTGAAATGTTTGGAGATTTTTTTAGGAAAACTATTCAATATAGGTACTCAACAAAGTACAGTCATTAACATTTATAGTAGGTATATAGTATACTAACTGACAAAGAAACTTCAACACCCAGAAGGAGATGTTTTAATTTTTTTTTTTTTTTGTGAAACATAGATAGTATAGGAGTGAATGATTGAATTTGGAGAAAAAATCGTTATTTACTGTTATTAGATGTTGTCAAACGAGGTTTGATCATGCCCAAAATCGAAGAAGAGTAGGCACCGGACGTCGAAGGGGTACAAATAAAGTTCGAGATCGACGTCTAAGACTTATGGCCATTAGTGACCGCTTTGTGACAACTCGATCTTTGGCTGATGAGTGGTTAGGACAACAAGGCCATCCTGTAACTGTTTGAACGGTTTAGCGCCGGATAAGGTCTTTTGGACTGCAGCATTACCTCTGAAGGTTGAGTGAGCATCGCCGGCAACAATTACAGTGGTGCAGAAAATGTCAACATCGGAATGTGGAATGGCATTAGGTCGTCTTTTCTGATGAATCTCGATTCTTCTTGGCTGCACATGATGGCCGAACAAGGGTTAGACGATGTCGGAGAGAAAGACGTGAACCTCAGTTTGATGTTGGGCGTCATGAACACCGAACAGTAGGAGTTATGGTATGGGGTGCTATTGCACATGCAAGAAGGTCACATTTAGTCTTTATTCGAGGTAACATGACAGCTCTGCGTTACATTCAAGAAATAGTGGAGCCATATGTTCTCTCTTACCTTAACCGACTCGAGAATCCAATATATCAGCAAGATAATTCCCCAGCTCATGTTGCCAGAGTAAGTTTGAACTTTTTCGAAGCTACTCATGTAAATCTTTTGCCATGGCCGCCCAGATTCACCGATCTTTCGCCCATAGAGCATGTTTGGGACAACATGGGTAGAATGCTTGGAAATTTACCCCAGCTCCCACGGACTTTGGCGGCTCTGAGACATGAAGTAAAGGGAGCTCAAGAAGAAATAGACCATCTTATTGCATCAATGCCTAGACGTGTTGGAGAGTGTATAGACAATCGCGGTTGGCAAACACATTATTAACAAATTTATTAAAAAAAATTGTGAACTCTTCGTTTTTTTCTCCAAATTTCCAATCATTTACTCCTTGCTATGCTATTTAATATTATTATTATTAATATTTAACCGAATTTTTTTTTTTTTAATTTAAACAGCTCCTTCTGGGTGTTGCATTTTTTTTGTCATTTAGTATATTATGTATAAGTTTTCGAGATACAGGGTGTTGAAGTTGGAAAAGGGCATTTCTTCAAAGTGACATTTTTTGTAGGAAAACATCTTGAATGAAACACTTCTGCGCGACAAATATTGCTTACCCATAAGTTAATAATTTAATACTGGTTTTTACTAAAATTTATTGTTAGATACGGGGTGAGTCAAAGATTATTAGAAATGAAATTCGATTAATTCATAATACATCCTGTAATTGAAACAGTCGTCCGTGGAATTTTCCAATTTTTTGTTTGAAACTCAGTTCTCTATGAAATAAAGGCTAATTTTTATAGCAGTTGTAGGAAAAGAAAATTTTTCACACTAGTGCGGGAAAGTGACACTTTTCGAATTGAAAAAAAAATGCAGGATAGTATTTATTTAGGATCGGTTGTAGGAAAAATTTTTTCGTCTTTCGATTCCAGAGCTGTTGGAAATAATCAACCAAAATATAATAGCGTCCTACATCCACGTAAATAATCAACGTAGCACAAGATATATTTCTTGGTAAGCACATCTGAACACTAAATTCTTAATGTTACGAAATTGAACGCTTTTAAGTGTGAAACTTTTCGGTGAAAAACGATGTCACTAATTGGAAGGAGTAGAAAATTAAGGTAGTTCTACATAATTAATCAGGAACGCTGAGAGGAAGATCCTGGTGGAATTATGTTTCCGTTACCATTCTCCATCTCAAATTAGGTGCAGATACCCATTTTACGCGCTGTTAAATATCAAGGGGAGATTCATCTTGGTGTTGCTCGCACCGTGAAAAGAAATACAATTTTCCTCTTGTGATTTTATGACCTCGTAGAGCTGTTGCTTTATCATTCCGAGGCGTTTCCTTTGCTATTCTGTGTCATTTACAAACATGATGTTGAGGAAATTATTGCCCCATTTTATTGGAGACATAGAAAGATACACGAAGGAAAAATGTTGTAGGTTGAGTTTGATATAGAATACAGGATGTTCCTAACTTGGAGGTACAAGGAAAAATGAGAGATTCCTTGGGTAATTTCAAGGAAAAAAGTCCTATGGACATGGGCCCGTAAACGCTTTGATTTCGAGTAGGGATTCACGGCTTGGCTCGATTTTCAAGCTACTTGGCTTGAGCTTGACTTGATTTCAAGTCAAGTGAAGCTCAAGTCAAGTAGAAGTTTTTTAATCTCAATTCAAATCAAGTATTCATTTATCAAGTATTTGAATAATATCAAGCTATACTTGATTTTTAGCGTAAAAAAAGGGAGGAACCTTGCAAAAAACTCTATCATTTATTGAACTTATTGTGTGAAAGAACCGAAAATATCAACTTTTTTGAAATAGAAATATAAATTGAACACTATGAATCATAACAAAATGAAAAATAATGAAAAATAAAGTTACTCAATATTGAGAAACCTCCAGGCTTTGTTTGATTCCATAATTTTCCTTCCAGGATCTAAGACACATGAGGCATCTTATAAATTTGTCGCCTAACCTATTGCGGGTTTTTGTAACTGTAAGAACAGCTCTGGAAAATTGTCTTTCAACAGGAGCTGAAGTTGCTGGCGTTGATAAAAAATCCTTGGCCATTTTGGCAAAGTCAAGAAAGATATTTCTGAAACTACCAAAATCTACAAATAGATTTCATAGAAATGTGAGAAAACTACTAATGAAGTCACACTGGCGAATGCTTCAGTCTCTCGGCGCTGGAGGAATCCCCTTACTTAGTCTAAGTGCGCACGAGATTACAGAAATATATGCCGTGCGACGCGTGTATATCAAGCTCAAGTAATATCAAGTAGCTTGATATCAAGTCAAGCAATAAATATCTAAAATCAAGTCAAGTCAAGCTCAAGTATGTAATTTTTCACGAGCTTGATTTTCAAGTCAATAGTTGATTGATGATTCCCTAATTTTGAGATACTATATGTTTTTTGTAGTCCTCTTTTTTTTTGATGACCATACCAGTTTATTGAAGTTTCATTAATCTTCGCTACAGATTGAGAACCAAAACTTATAATTAATTCATTCATCACAGCTTACCAACGGAATCTAAATAATTATCTGGATTTTCTTGAAGATTCCAGAGAATTGTTTGAAATTTCAATCAAAAAGTGTAGAACTGGACCAAATTTTTTTACATTTTTCAAACTGCCAGTACCCTGTTCCAGGAAAAATATAACCCTGTAGATTTGCATTCAAAATTAGCATATCACATGATGAAATTTTGAAATGGAATAGCTATGCCGAATTTAAGTTGAATATCTTGTGAAGGGGAGGTGCCATGAGAAAAACCTCAAAACCTCAGACTTTAACACCCTGTATCACGAAAGCAAAGCGTTTGCGGGCCCATATTTATGGAACGTTTTTTTCTTAAGATGATCCGAGGAATCTATCACATTTGTTTGTGACTTCAATTAAGAAATACCCTGTTTGATTTATGTAAAGGAACATAAAAAATTAGTGATCAAATTATGAGGTTTTCAACACTATTTTACCGGAACTTGTACGACTGCTTTTGTAAATAATTATTATAAATAATTTTACTGCTTTTCGTTATCCCTGACCACAATTTTATATGATGAAATTCCGAATTGGACAATCATGATTTCCATATTATCGATACTAATTAAAGTTTATTGAAGTATTTGTTTCCAAACTTGTGACAAGAACTTATTTACAACCATCCTGTGAAATCAATCAATGAATGGTATAGATTACGTTATAGGCGCATTCGCCAATTTGTAACAATATGCCATATCAACATCATCTACTATACCACGGGCGTAGCCAGGGGGGGGGTTGGGGGTTCAAACCCCCCGAAATGTTTAAGATGTCGAAATTTATTAATCTTTATTTGTATGAAAAAAATTCTTATTTCTCCCATTAGCCTTTCTGTATACTGCTTTGTCTTAAAACCCCCCCCCCTCCCGAAACTGAAACCTGGCTACGCCCGTGTACTATACCCTGTAATTACTACAGGTTGTCATCAAAAAGTTATAAAGAGGTGAATCTTCATCAAAAAAAGAGGATGCAAAAGATCTAAGGCATAACTCTGGAAAGTTATACACATCCAAAAAAACATTTTTTCTTGAAATTGTTTGGTTAAAGGAATAGTATGTTCTACCTAAAACAAAACAAATTGAAAACGTCACAGCCACCTACTAAATGTTTCTGAATCTTTGTGAATTTATTATATTCTCGCAAGATTTCATTCAGAATGAACGAACAAACCCCAGAATTACAGATATTTTTTCTAATAAATCGTTATTTTCAACACATATTTTTGATTTGAGGAATCTTGTTCCGTTAAAAGTTTTGTTAAAAAATGCAATAGTGGTTGCATATTTCTTCCTTTCGAAACATCAAAACAGAATTGAAAAAATATTCATAAGTATCTTTTTTATTCAGGAAATTCCTTCGAACCTGCATCAATTTAAAAAAATATATATTTTTTTAAATTTTTGGCAGCGTGTAATTTTCCCCCTAAAACTTTCGCACTTTTGTTATCTATGTAACTTTTGTTATCCATGTAAAACATTTTTTTTGGTGAATAAACTTATTATTATACTTATTTGATAACACTCTGTATTTTATCCGATTACAAAACTATCTCATGTCTACTTCGAATATTGCATGAGACAAACTCCCCCTGCATTCCCTATCAACTCACCCGATAAAATTTCCAATGGAATTTAACCTAATCGCTATTACATTTTTTCCAGTCAACAAGCGATCAAAGTTACCAACCTTCATTTCTCGTGCTAAGACCCCAAACAAGAATTCCACTCGAGGAGGCGATCCAAGTTTATCTCTTGGAGAAGGAAATTCTAGCAGATATCAGCAAGTTTTAAGGTAAACTGCACGAGCATACTTATAGAAACGTCTGTGGGGTGGTTATTCAGCCGTATTTTGTTTTGGAGGTGGGGGAATTTATAGTTTAGAAGTTGCGAAATGTGGCTAGTAAATTTGAAAGTTTGTTTGAGGTCGGATCCCTCAGGATTTGTGGAACATGAGATGGAATTATCTTGGACCTTAAGTTCAGGGCTTGAAGAGAGTGAATACTTGGAAAGTACTTCACCACAACTTACCATTGAAGAGAAAGATTTGTATGAAACACAATTTAATCTACGAAATGCTGTGTATTCTTCGGAATTTCACAAGTGAAATTAATGTGCTTGTAAAAAAATCTAATTGACTTCCATTTGTATTGTATGGTAGGTAAATTATACTACAAGACTATAATGATATTATTACCGAAGAATAGAGGTACAAACCATACGAGTACTACAGGGTGTCCCACTATAAAACTTAGAGAAACAATCTTCAATCAATAATAACATATCACAAATCAGATCATTAATATCTTGCTTCGTTGTCAAGATACAGCACGTTTCTGAAAAATTACTGTTTCAAATAGTTCGCTATGTCTTAGTTTCTCTTGGAGATATTCGAAAAATTCTAAAACTTCTTTTTTAGTAATTTTTTTGGTTTATATGATACTCATAAGAGATCATAGAAATTAATTAACGTTTTAGAGTTATAGAGGAGAATTGCTCTTTTTTGAATGGGACATTCTAAATTTCTCTACGCAGTGAGCATCGAATTTGAGACACCCTGTATACTTCACTTACAACTGACTTGATTGGAGATCCACAATTTTATTCGTCAATAATATTAAAATTATTGATAGTACAATTGATAAACTGCCATCAACAAGTTTGTATTGAACATAATCGAGAAATAGGTCATGAGAATATTTATGAAGATACACATAAAAAAACAGAATTTGACAAGTAGTTATTGATGCATGGGGTGGTTATACTTTGTACTAATGAAAAATACAATTATAATTTTTCAATTTTTAGACTCTTTCAAATATTGTATCCTAGTTACTGTCAATTCATCATTTTTTTGAAATACGTATTATTATTCTAACCTGAAAAACTCCACATATACTTATACTTATTAAGAGAAAAATTGGATGCTTCAGAAGGGGTAACACAACTTAATTGAATATCCTTCTGAAGACCAGTTTAGGTCAATACTGAAAAAAAAAAATCAATTGAACATAATATAGAAAATATGTACTGATACATGAAGGGATTAGTCTATTTTCTTCCCTTCTATTGATATTATTAATAATATTTATCATTTCTTTTTTTATAAACTGGTGGGAATCCTTGGTTTGTAAATCATTTCAAAATGACAAAAAAAACAAATAGAGACAATATTTTACTAAAGTAATTGAAGGCCATTCGAATGTAATATGCCTTTAGTGTAGAATCGATAAGCCAAAACTATATCCAATATAATGATTATACAAATCACTCTGCTGTAATTTTTTATGGAATGTTTGCATTCGAACAGATGTCAAATTGAAAGGGAGAAATTAAATCAGAGTTATCTGAAAGTCTAAGAGAAAGCTGATAGTAAAAAAAAATATCAGGCAGAATTGACAATTTGAATTTGAAAATTTTAAATACCAAATTTGGCTATGTATGAATTATTACAACAGGTTTACGATAAATTATGGAAAACTAATTTTCGAAATCAACAAGTCGATTGAACAAACCAACCATCTACTTTTTATGTAAAAACGAAAGTTGAACTGTAATAAATTTTCAGAGAAAATTATTTATTGAAAGATTTGAGAATTAAATGATTATTTGCTACTTTTTAAAATGAAAATATTCCATGAGGAAGCCAAAAATATTCAAATACAAAAAATTTGCATTATTATTTTTCGAATGACCTTTTCATAACATTATTTTCAGATTGACCGGAAACCGTTTCCAATCTCCAGATTCGGAAAGGTGGAACGAAGATCAATGGCTGGATCATCCGTATCTGATAGAAAGGGTCCAAGTTGAATCGGAAAATGTAACTTTCCGAGCAGAGGCAGAGGATGGATTTAGCAGACGATCGGGAACTTTTGCTTATGGTACGTTTGGCGGAGATTTAATACGGATCAAAGTTATTCGATGAGTGGAGCCGGGGATTGAACTATAATCGATCCCATTCTGTTTTTCTCGACACGTTTTATTCCTTTTTTTACCTGAGAGAGGAAAAACGCAGACTTTTCGGTGGAAAAATCAATGCTACTTCGAATTTTACATGCAAAGT